>NC_060254.1:78297858-78603312 GCF_921293095.1 Ischnura elegans | reverse complement strand
AGAATACTCTACGCGTTAGAACCTGGGTCAGTAAGTGAAAAAAAGATAAAATCAACTGATTTGGGCGTTACTTGGTGGAACGATGAAATATTCATGGTGAAGCAAAAAGTGCTCGTTTGAAAGACTCCATTTCCCATTTTTCCAAATACCTGTCCGAATCCGGCCACAACAGTGATTTTAATATTAAAATTTTACATGTACATGACAAAAGTGTAAAACTGGATATTTTAGGAATTCTAGAAATCACCAAATGCACTCTTGCACGTAACATCGAAATTTTTAATGATATGACTGTATTCAAATGTTCTAATTTTTTATATACTGTTTTAAAATCTGACTTCTTCCTTGACAATCCTTCCTCCTCCCCTTCCCATTAACCTCGTTACCACCTGACTTTCTATCTGCCTGCCCCACCACCCCCCCCAAGCTTTTATACTTTGTGTTTTGACCCTCCAATCCAACCAGCAATGCCCAACCAACAATGCCCAACCAACAATGCTCCTCCTCATTTAGTTCCCCCCTCCTCCTCCTTCCCTCACACTATTGTTGGATAAATAAGGCTGGGCGTTGTACGCTATTGCTCAGTCAGTCTTGATAATGACGGTGTAAACGTTGAAACTAGTAGACAGCTTAAATAGATTTTGTGGAATAGTACTGTGTTTTTGCTTCATCATGAATGTAAAAAAGATAATAAATATTCAGAATTGCATTCTTTTCATTGAAATGAAATTCAAAAAAGTTATTCTGAAGCTTTTGAGTCCAATCAGGACTGTCATGATGCGATTCGAAACACATGCGTGCTCATACCAAGAAGTTTTAATCAATTTCTTTGATGCGATTAGAATGGATTCATATACAGATATTTATACCATGTGGATTCACTACACAGGATATCTCAGAGATCACGGTTTAGGGCCCCCGCGCACTGGCAACTTTTTCAAAGCAACTATTTAGTTGCTTTGTGGAAGTTCAAATGAAACACACGAAATTGACTGCGGCCCCGCGCACGGGCGATTTTTTAGTTGCCGCAACTAAATAATTGCGTCCGGACCTATTCTGAGGGTGATTAAATTGTTTCCGGCAGGAATAGATCGCGTGGATGCTTACCCAACCCCGCGCACTGGCAACTTTTCAGTTGCTTGACGGCCCTTGTTCGGAGCGCATCTTGGAAAGTGTTTTGCTGGACGCGTTTTGCAAAGGTCTCATAGTTTTTAAGTTTTGGGGTTACTTACGGTAATATTAATTACTGAACATGCTCTGGATTGTATTTACAAATTCACTTACTTGCATTATGTAAATAAACAACTACCTCAGAATGTTTTACTTACATAGTTACGCCTTCCCTTCATTTAACACCTTTCATTAATTTTCTTCATCTTGATTTCCTTTATACTGTTGAGATTCTTCGAAATTCTTTTCTTCACTTTCCTATTCTTCTCCTTTCTACTTGTCCAACTACAACTGTTTCACAGCACATTACATGGTGGACCACGGAGATCTATTGTAGAGACTATATAATGCTGAGCCTTGGAATTTCTCGCATTCCATCTACGTTTCTGATCTTGATTATTTTCTTTTTCTTCGTTCAAGTCGACACCTTCAATTATTTCAATCATTTCTGTTGTTCGAAATAGGATCTCTATTTAAAAACACCACATGGGTAGGCTGATTTGTCCTTCCGCTACGGTATATGCGTTACACCTTCACTCGACGCCACCATTTCTTTAATTTTTCCTTCCGTTCTTTCTTCCATTTTCTCAATTTTACTGCAAATGCTGCTCCGGCTTCATTACCTTTTGGGATTATTTGCGGTACTTTAATTTATTGAACAAGCCCTGGATTGTATTTGGAAGCCATAAATTCACAAACAACGGTCATATACCCTTGCAGAAAGATTCGGCAATCCATGTTAAAATTCGAGTCTTACGTTCGACTGAGGCGGCGCCAATCGGTCCTGCAGCGAATTCGGAGCTGATCTGCACAGGTGTGGGTTACTCCATAAAACAACTTTTTTTCGTAATTTTTCGTTTAAAATTTATTGCTGAAATATAATCCTAACGTTCTTCTTTATTTTCTGGTTCAGGCTCTTATATTATAAATTTCACATTTTTTAAAAACTAGTGAGCATTATAAAATGAAAGTTGTTTGAACAAAGCAAATTACAATTAATAAAAAGAGGAAATCATGTTAAATTCATTCACATTTATCATGGATCTAATAGAGGAATCGCACTTACATGTCAAAGATAAGTAAGTGATTCTGAACAGAGGATTACCAAAAACAAGAAAACAATGTGTATCCCCAAAGATTCCACAGTATTGCAATCGTGATCGCAATCCAATGATTGCTGTACTGCAGACAGTGACGTAACTAGGAATTTGCTTTGGGGAGAGGGATGAGATGGCATGGGTTGGGAAAATGTTTGAAAAATGACATGTCTCGATATACATTTTACATAATTTTGGCGCTAAAAATTTAAATTTAAGCAGATAAAGTTATTATATTTCAATTCTAGGTAATCTTTCAAATATCTTTTTTTTCCTCTGATAGTTTGGGGGGGGAGATCTGTCCTCTCACCCCCCATATTTACGCCACGGACTGCAGCCCAATCCTTCCTAGCTCGCGTCATATTTTATTTTCTTGAGTTTCCTCCTCATGTGTTTCTTGATCCAACATAGTCTCTTTTCAATAGTTTAGTCTCCTTTCCATGTATAACTGTATCTCTTCCCTGATATTTGGTCCCATATTAAATAGCCACTCCACCATTTTTACAGCTTCTCTAGTGCCCAATTTGCCATTAAAGCTATTGAAGATCATTCCTGGTACCTACGAGGCGTGTTTTTAAAGTAAGTACCGTTTTGACATAAAAAAACAACAAGTAAATTTTTTCAAAAATAATTTATTCACTTGAAAGGCCATACTTTACTTTTCTACGTAATTCCCATTACTATTGAGGCATTTATCGTATCTTGGGACCAGCTTTTGTACGCCATCGTCATAGAAGCTTGCCGCCTGATTAGACAACCACTGCTTCACGGTTGTTTTCACTTCGTCATCATCGAAATGGCGCTGTCCAGCCATTAAGTGTGTGTTGCTGGCCGATGTTTTGACTTGCGGCGACACAATCAATGCAATGGCATACAAAAGCTGGTCCCAAGATACGATAAATGCCACAATAGTAATGTGAATTATGTAGAAAAGTAAAGTATGGGCTTTCAAGTGAATAAATTATTTTTGAAAAAAAATTACTTGTTGTTTTTTATGTCAAAACGGAACTTACTTTAAAAACATGCCTCGTATATAAACCAGATTTATTTACTTTGATTAAGATATCTATTATATTTAGGTGATTGACTTTGTGATCATTTTGAAGTAACTTGATAATGAATTGGCATTAAAGGCAACAAAATTTTATATTAAACGAAAGTTCTATGAACCTCTCCTACCAATTTTACACACAGTATAGTTTATCTAAATTACTATAAAAAGAGGATAGTCCACAAGGACAAATACTGTACCCAAAACCTTTTGTTCCTTTGCTTATTTTTTCGCTGTCTCAGAATGAGCGCGACAACACAACTAGCTTCCACGAGATCCATTGTAAACTGAGCTGAGAGGCAACTATTTAATCGCCAGTGCGCGGTAGCGAGCAACTCTTGGGTGAGTAAATTGTTTAGTTGCCGGTGATTAAAGTTGCCAGTGCGCGGGGGCCCTTAGAGGCACAACAGAGCCTGCAATGATTATCTGACAACAATTGAGGACACAGAACAAGGCTATTTTTATTTCCTTATTCAAACGAGCGATAACTTATTAATAATATTTACAGTCATAGTTTACAAGTAACATGATTTAATTTTTTTATTAAAAATGGCATTCGCTAAAGGCGGACTATGAAAAATGTGAAGAACGAAGTTGTCTTCTTCTACAGGATATAAGGCTAGTCAATAGCCTTCCTTTGTGTGGCTAGCTGCATAAAAGAAATGACCACTAACTCACCCCTTAATTCAACTGACTAATATCGAAGTAGGCAGCTCTAAAAGCAGTTGAGATAATCCACGACGTATGCTACGTAAGATATTAGAATTGGTCATCAAAGAAAAACTCAGTATACTCGAACAAGATGTATCAGTCAAGGTGACGACTTTTCACTAATAAAATATCGACATTAACTTCTAATTATGCTAATTAAGGTAGTAAAGAAACAATTTATATAAATTCCGTGGAAAGATAAAAAATATTAGGGATTGAAATTACAGTGTCTACGAATAGAAAAAAAACGTATTGTATGAAAAAAAGTTTTGAAACTTTTACCCGAAATTATGAAAACGTAAAGCGGAAAAAATATCAAATTACTACTACGGTTGACTAGAAATTATATCCGCTCTCCGCTTTGTCATGTGAAAGACTATGGTAGCTTATAAATAATACGAGTTATAAATCTTTTTCGCTCGGCTATTAAATATTTAAAGATAACAGATAAATTACCTTCAATTTCTTGAGTAAATGTATGACTGAGGCATTGTCAAAACAGGCTGAATAATCACATGAAAATTCGAGGAATAAATCAATTGAGAGAGGTGCTCTGAGAAAGTTTAGATGGATTGAGTCGATAAAAGCTTTCGGTATCCACTTGAGCATTAATCCTTCTTCCGCGCACGAGAAAGAAAAACCATGGATGGATGGAAACTTTTCCAAATGGACTGCAGGCACTATCGCAAATCGTTTATCCTTCGAAGGAAGAAGTGAAGGGTAATGCAATGCTGACTGACTGACAGCTATCGAACGAAGAGAAAGAAATAACCCAACCTTCAACTTTTCAGCCGCGCTGGATGTTGAAGTGGGATCTCGAGGGAGAGGTTCAGCCATTTCACTGAGGTCAGGGCGCGCCGGCCTCTTCGTCGAGGCAATTCTAATGCAGATAAGGCATGCAAATAAGGCACTTTGAAATGGGAACAATGAACGCTCCGAAAACTTAGGGCAGCAGGCGAGCAAATTTGAATCAGAATGGTAATAGTTGAAAGAGTTCGGCGCAAAGGGTCCAGAGAAAAATGCTCTTTTCCCCAATGTTTCACTTCTGAGCGAAAGGTTTACGGATTTCACAGGATTAGGGGATTTTAAAATCTCAATTTTCTGCAGGAACTTCACGAATGACGAGTTGGAGGGACGTCTTCCGCTGGAGTCTCACGGAGTCTGGAGTAAAAATAGACGCTGGCGATGCTAAAAACTCTTGTGGAAGCAAGCTGAGAGATAATAGAGCTCCAAGGTAGTTAAAAACTATCGACTTCAGCAAACTTCCATCCGGTTGATCGCGATTTCTGATGCAAGATATTCAGTTTTCTTTCACTAAGGCAAACGTTTGATGATTGATTCATTAGGATTGAATGAAGCGTTGTGTAATTTAAACACAATACAGATGCTACTCGCGGGACCTAAAGAAAAAATATAAAAATAAGCTCTGAACCCGATTTTCGCTCGAATAAGTCTTTCATCGACCATTTAATAGGTAGATACTTACAAGTTTTTTCTCCGACCCTGAACATGATCCTACGACCTATGGTTGGGTTTTATGATTATTGTTACCACTTACACCCGTTTTCCCTCTCCTCCTTCCTCTGACGGCGCATAAGAAATTTCTAACGCTCATTTTTACTCATCCACAGTCCACGGCTCACCGCAAACGCATATCCATAATTTTCTAAGCGTTGGTGCATTTACAATCTTGAACAACCAGTACATAAGACACAAGGGACCTGTGAAGTGTGCTCAGTGTTATCCATTGTTAAGCAGAATAAATTAATATAATGATTTAAAAATCTATTAATGATAGCTTTTAGACAAAATATTTGGAAGATACTGTGCATGAAATTGAGTTTTGAAATCAGCCGTAGGTTGGCCAACTTTAGCCGACAAAGTTGAGGCAAAAATTATTCAACTTAATGCGAAATTGCAAAAGTACAAAATTTCACTATAATGTTTAAACATGCAACACCAGTTCTCATTTTCTAAGATTTATCATATAAATTTGTGGCCGCTGTGCTTAGATTTCGATGAAACATAACTCCTTCGAAGGAAATCACTCAGGAACACTAATTCCTAGATTTCTCTTTCGGTGCTTCATCTGCCTTAAAATGATAAGGCATTTCAACATCAATGCATATATATACCACAAAAATGTATGAGTGATTGAAAAAATGTTATTTACCGTTGTAGTCATAAGTCATTATTTCCAAGATTGGCGCAGCTCACCACTCAATTGTCCTATGAGCTCATCTTTTAACATTAGCATATATCCTTTGTTTTACATTCTCCTTCAACAGCTCCTTGTATTTCATTCTAGGCCTCCCTTCACCGTACTTGTCTTCCACTTGTACTTCAGCGATTGCTTTGATCAGGAAAAAGTGTCTCATGATTTGAATGTCACGTCTTCCGAATAATGTTATCATAATAATTTTCTCCCGCTCTTCTTAGACCTTCCACTTTACTCACATGATCTTTTCATATGATCTTCATCATTCTCGTAAGAAACTATATTTATAAACCTACCCATATTGCTTTCTCTCTGCTATAATCTTCCGTGCGTCTTTACCATAAAGGTGGTTGCTCCAAATGCAAGTCCTAATGAATTATTCTTCACTGCAATACTTGTATTCCCAATTCCTACGAGACTCCCCTTTTTTTAGAAATACCCTCTTCGCTTGGGCTACTCGTGTGACTATTTCCCTATCTTTCCGTTCACCGCATATTTAGAACATCTGCAATAATAGAACTCATTTTATTGATTCGCAGAACTTGTAATGAACACATATTTTATCTCGCTCTAGCCAGTGTTGCACCAAAAAGTTATTATCAATGTGACGAAATAAAAATAAAATGTGTTCAATCTACATCAATTTTCCAAAAGAATTTCAACGGCAAAGAAAAAAGTCGACTGCTGTTTAGGGATACCTAATGAAGTAAAATGGAAAATAAATGCTACACATGAAATTAAAAAGTTCTTTCCTTGGAAATTCTCACGATGTCGATGAAATGTTTCGTCGGAAATGGACTGCTAAGTAAAATATATTAAGATTGCATTGAGTGCATGTCTACCGAACAAGTGAGATATAAGCGCAATAGAATTACTAAGGAAGACGTCGCTTATTACTAAGGGAAAAAATTCAGAACATGGTATGCAAAAGAACAACTCCAATCAACGTCTCTAAAATGATTACTTATGGATGGGTACCGCACCTTCGATGCACTAAGTATCTACGCTCCATTGACGAAAATTCTACACAGGGATTTTGAGAGTTTAGGAGATGAAGTATTGTACATACTTATTCCGCAGAATTCTTCCCAAGGAACCATCTTTGGATGCACGTTAATGAACACATAATTAACTAATGATGTGAGCACTTATAAGAGGTTTTGAAACGGTTTTTGGCCAAGTTTTCTTCGAGGAGCTCATTAAAGCGCCTTTACATTTTTGAGCGGAGGAAGCAAAGGAGAAAAAAATAAAGAAACTTATTCGAGAAACGGAAGCCCCGTAAATACATATAACCCTATACAACTCCGCCTCTAGGGAGGACGAAGTGGATTCCCTCCACTTCTTTCGTAACAACCTTAACCACTTTATCGGCCTGACGGGAGCCAGAGGTACAGAGAGCTCGGCGCGGTATTATATTCCCATTGCCGCCGCCCCAAGTGCGCGTAATGGTGAAAGTTTTAAATGGAAGAAAGCGGTCAGAAACGTACGGGCCCGAGAGGAATAAAAAAATAACGACGATAATAGCGCTTTTAATTAATAACGCTCTCAGGAAAACCACGGCGAACTTCCCCGCTAAATGCAAATGCAATTAAGAAGGCAAAAAGAGCATTCGTATTGGCTCGTTATAAAGTTTCTGGTGCTCCGGGAGGAAATTCTCGGGAAGGATGGCAGGAAGGCGCCCCAGCAAATGGAGCCAACAGGTAAAAGTGATGCAATAAAGGACGCAAAGAAAAATACGATTGAAATATTTATCGTATGGGAGGAAAGGGTCTCCCAATAATATTGGGGCAATAAGAAATAATAGAAAATGCACTGCGGAGGATTATTCTATGGCATAAAAAATTATGATGGGCCATATATCTCGCAGAAGCAAAAGTATCACATGAGAAATGATAAATCCCACGATCATGTAATATAACAAAAATGCTTTTTAAACAAATTTATCAATATTAATAAACCTCAATTCTGAATTTTATAAATAATGTTGATAATTTCATAATTTTTCAATAAAATGTACTAGATAATTTTTTTTCTTTACACAGGGACACACACACTAAGACAGAGGAGCAAAATGCTATTTATACTATGCTGTTATGCGAATATGAACTTGGTCTTTCCGACCGATTAAGGAAAACGTATTGCCGTACCAAACAAGCCGTAATTTAATGCTAAGTCCAAACTAGTGCAGGGAATGAAGGACTGAACGAGTACCTGGCGAAAACTTTATGAACCCACAGTCAAACGAAAAAGTCAGACCGGCATCAGTCACTAGGATGCATCCATTATAAAACGCATAATAAACCAAAAAAACCGGAGAGTGAAAGACAAAATTTCCAAGGACTAGAAAAATAATCACGCATAGATACGGACCGGTCTCTATAATGGAAACAACAAAGATATCTACATACTACCCTGCAAGCCTCCTAAAAAGGAGTGTGGCAGAGGGTGTTAAGACACTAGCCGTCTACATACTAAATGTAAATGCTCAATCAAAAATTACGAATTGCATTTATTAAAGTCCTTTATGGAACGGATATATAAATGGGAAAAAAGAATTCCCATATATAGGCCTACTTAACATAGTGGAGGAACAACATTTAAAAATATGAACACAAGAGCTACGAATTCTTCCAACGAACGCGATATAGACTTCAGATAAAATATTCCATTGAAAGGCAAGTCTAATGTTTCCTCTTTGACCCTGAAAGTTCGTGAATCATCTTTAGAAAATATGAGTGGCTCTAAAAGTCTTCCATCATCAGTTGCGGATAAAAAATAGAGCAGAATAATTTTAGCCAGAGGCTATTGGATTCCGATAAATTCCGATAAACAACAGAAAAGAACTAGAAGTTCCTTAAAGTGAAGAGTGGGACTAATCTCATATCCGTATGGAATTGACAGAGCCATAAAACTGCTACAACATGCTACAAATCGAAAATATAGAGGAGATTTAATATAGCTAAAAAAGGCAAAAAAACCAGATTTGCCTCAATCGTCATTTTTGGAGAGGGAAAATGCATGAACTCATTTTTAAGGAAAAAATATGACAATGACGCCACAAAAACTTCGTAAAAAATATTTAAAAATTGCACGCCTCGAAACTTGTGATGCATAGGACATCGTATCGAGTTGTGAAAACTAATCGCTGAATCTCAAATTATGGCATCCATGCAGTAAGGATAACATATTAATACGCCATTTCTCCATTGAAAAATCTAACAGATGAATACATTAACCATTGAAGCAAAAAGAGCTCTTATTATAATCGCTGTCTATAATGTTAATCAATGTGCGCTTATGTCTAACAGTGCGGTCAACACACCTATCCAATTCAATCGCAGTCAACGGAAATATAATGAAACGTTTGTGCATGCATCGCATACACTTTCTTACAATTTTGAATGCACCGATTACAGTACCTAATATAAGTAACAAAAACCTATCAGCACAAAAAATGAAGCATAAAAATATGATATGAAGTAACATATGATAATATTTAATCCGCGGCATATTCATTGCCTAACGCATATGTGTATGTTGATTTACAGCGTAATACATACCATGCTTCTTAAGACTGCATATTAAAACTTCATTAGACAATTATTATACAGCGCGGCGAAGTATCCTAAATTCGCTTTTACCGTGGGACTAATTAGAATAAACACGTTTGAAGCTTCATAAATTTTATCTGTACAATAAGAAATAAACTAATAAACGCTCAATCCCCTTGAATGATAACGGAGCACGGACACGTAAAATGGATTACGAATTACATTGACGTACCTAGTTCAATACCTTTGAAACTCTAAAAATGATAGTAACTTGAGTGGTTTATTGATTAGTCGCCACATATAGTGAATAAATAGGAATAAATAGCAATTAAATGGATTGAAATTATAATTACAGGAAACTAAGGGGTTAGGTTTCCTGTCCACCCTAAATGCTAATACAGTCTGTACGTTAAGTTGAACTTATATAACGTTTGGCTAATTTTTCGACTAAAATAAAAACTAACACTAAAGCACACGCAATAGACGAGAGAGACGGGCTGGTGTAATATAGTAGACTTTCTTGTGTGGCTACTGTTTAACACTTTCAATGCTGACCATGTAAAAGCCAAAATTATCCCCCGGTGCGACTTCCGTTTTTTAATGCAAAAACGCATGCATGGATGCCAAAAGAGCTGGGAAAATAATGAAAAAAATTCTTAGCTCTATTTTTTTAGCAATGAATTATTCTATTTATGACGTGACGTCACGTCAACCGCACAGAGGGATAAAAGCGTGACGCGGGTTGTATAAGGTCGGATTTTTCTCCCGCGCCACCGTTTTCTTTCAATTTTTTCTGCGCCTTTCATCGCATTTTTCAACCTTGTTTTTTCCCGAACAATAGAGGACTAGAAAATAATTTCAGTGTGTGAATCTGTAGTCAGATATCTCGAACGGGCACCTCCTTCTTCCTCGTCTATGACTGGTGTGATATCGCCCTTTCGCACGTGAGGTATGAGTGAAACACTTTGCACTTTCCACGTAAAAAATTTATTCAACAAGAGTCGACATGTTTCGCTGCACTGCAGCATTATCAAGACTAAGCCAAGAAATTAGCCATACCAATATAAATACACAAATTGCACACATACTGCATTAATATAATTGCATACATACACACAATTGCAATTTGTGTATATATATTGGTATGGTTAATTTCTTGGTTTAGTCTTGATAATGCTGCAGTGCAGCGAAACATGTCGACTCTAAAATTCGTGCGTAGGTTTCCGCGGCGGTGTTCTCGATGACTGTTAATTTCCGGGTTTTCCAGCCGCGTCTGTCGTTTATGGTTGACTACAGTTTCGGAAGCCATCCTGCTTCCGTCTTCAGGTCGAAGGTGAGAAGTTTTCATTTTTTGCCGTCTTATATAGCACTGGCCGATCTCCTCCTGTGCGCTGATTGGCAGAACTCTCTTCCAAACGTTGCTGAATATTAACAGGGACAACGGCTCTCCAATCAGCAGCGTTTAGAAGAGAGTTTTGACCAATCAGCGCACAGGAGGAGATCGGCCAGTGCTATATAAGACGGCAAAAAATGAAAACTTCTCACCTTCGACCTGAAGACGGAAGCAGGATGGCTTCCGAAACTGTAGTCAACCATAAACGACAGACGCGGCTGGAGAACCCGGAAATTAACAGTCATCATGTCGACTCTAGTTGAATAAATTTTTTATGTGGAAAGTGCAAAGTGTTTCACTCTTACCTCATAATGGATCTCCACAAAGTATCGGCCTCATCCACCCAAGCCCTTTCGCACGCCTATTGTGGGGGCTTGCTTAGTATTGTGTAGAGGGAGATAAGAATTTCCCAGGTTGAGTGTGAAAGGGATATAGTGCGAGCAAGCCGATCAACAAGCTTAGGGTGTCGTGTTGTGCACACGATGCTGACGGAGGCAAGTGAAGCGATATGGTTGGACACGGCAGTGTCTCTGCCCTGAGGGCCACCACGCCACCCCAACAGACGATGCCGACGTTTCCATGGCAACGCCACCCTCCTCTAACACGAGACGAGAGCGTAATAGCGTGTAGGTAGGGGTGTAGAAGCTGGACCTTCCTACCCGGAGGACTTATCGCATGCAACGGCGATTATAATAGCTGATGAGATTATAATTGAATCATCATCCGCCTCCTCGTCTCCCTACCGGCTTAACTTGCCTCAGAGTAGCTGCGCGTATAATTTGTTTTCTCACACGAGCCCACCATGCTCTCCGGCATTACAATCCTGAGGGTTAGCCTTATGAGCGGAAGACAATAATAGGGTGGTTTACTATTATTTTTTTATTGCCTAAATCGAAAGATTATTACTCCTGGAGTAGGTATTTCACACTTTTAGATTTTTAAATGACGATATCTATTTTTCGCGATTAAATGAAAAGTGAAAATTTTCAAGCGCGCGAACACGCGACGGCTAAGTATGAATTATGGGAAAACTCCGTGTGACGTCATTCTGGTTCCCGCTGCCGCAAGTGAGGTGACCTTGGGGCGAGGCTTTGAGCGCTGATACGACGCAAGATGCTAGCAGGTAGCAGAGTACCCTGCCAGCTGGTAGCGCTTGGCTTAAATATGGATCATTAATACCTTATCAAAAGAAGGAACTTACCTAGAAGAAGGACCTTAGGCAGTTTTAATAGGTGATTATTAAGGCATGTTTCCCTGAGCTCTGTGCCTTATGCATGCATTGGTAATCTCAGATGATGTAAAGGCCGCTTTACACGGTGAAAGATCATTCGAAAGATCTTTCGAAAGATCATACGAATGATCCATCATTCACCGTGTATAACGGAAATTTCCTGGAAATTTCCAGCGTGAATGATCATTCGAATGAAATTTCAGGCCTGTTGCAATTTGCTTGAATGATTTCCGTGAATGATATGAGCGCACGGCGTCCATCTTGCCATTGGCATCCACCTCGGAATTTTAGTATTTTATATAAAAACTTTGGAAGCATAGTAACCCATGAAATAGATCAAATAATTAATATGTACTTTGAGAGAACATAAATTCACAAACATCAACTGTCTAAAGTCAGTAATTTGGAAATAACATTTCGGATAGTTAATGAATAAAAACGTCGTTTCTCTCCTCGATTGCGTCTATATTTTGTTTAATTTACAATTATTAAACTATAGTTCATGATTTGAGCGCTAAAGTTTCGGGTCAGAGTCCCAATTAATCACACAATATCTGTTTATTCGGTGAACACATTCCAGCCAACACGAGCCGCTACGTTATCTTGGCTCACCTATGGGATCACAATATTGCCTATCTCTTATCATTCAAGGAACTCACCCGAAAGAAATTTCGAGCATGTCCTAATTTGCTTGAATGATTCCGTGAATGATATGAGCGCATGGCGTCCATCTTGCCATTAGCACCACCTCGGAATTTTAAGATCATATATATAAACTTTGGAAGCATATTAACTCATGCGATAGCTTAAATCATTAATATTTACCTTGAAAGAAAGTAAATTCACAAACATCATTCCTCAAAATAGATTATTTTGGAAAAAACATTCCGGATTTTTAAAGTTCAAAATCGTCGTTTTTCTCCTCGATTGCGTCTATATTTTGTTTGATTTACAATTATCAAACTGTATTTAATGATTTGAACGCTAAAGTTTGGGGTGAGACTCCCAATTAATAACAAAATATCTGTTTATTCGGTGAACACATTCCAGCCAAAACGAGCCGTGACATCACATTGGCCCACCTAGGAAGTCACAATCTCACGGGGTTGCCTATAATTCAAGGGGAAAACCCTATAAGTTAGCCCATGAATATCACAGTCCACTTTCTTCACCTGCTTCGATAGCAAGCAATGAGATGACACTGAGCCAACTTCATTGTAGAAAGTATGAGGATGCTGAAGCGCACTCTTTCGAAAATAGAACAGGTCGCTTCCTTTTTTCTCTTCCCGTTACCTTTCTTCTCTCGCGCAGAAGTGATCTTTGCTCGACTGCATTGTGAAGGCTGTGTACCCGAAGGGACCCCAAACATAAAAACTCATGTTTTACCGGCCTTCAACCTTGAGGAGCTTTTGCTTTATGCTTATTATGTTCTTTTATTATGGACCTGGACGCCGCGGCGTCAATACGGGACTGGTCTCCATAAGATAGGATTTTTCTGAACGAGTAGCCATGTGCAGATTTTCCCCAAATAATCTTTTCACTTACTTTATAATTTAATGAATCGGAAGGGAAAAGACCTCGGGCAGCCATTTGAATATTAAGTTCCCTTACGATCATGTTACAGAGCACTTTATCTTGAAGCATAATCATCTTTGCTCTGCAGCGAAAACAACCCATTATGTACTTCGTTACAGGATTACAAAACGCACGCTTTATTAAAGTGGTTTTCCGCTGTCAATACGTACCGTTCTAATTCGCCTCATTACTTAGTGCGCCATACCCCACCGAAAGTCAAAGCAATACCAAAGTATACTGAAGCGCACATGTAAACAAAGCGTGTCATCGTCTGCGAGCTCCAAAACAAATCATGTGGTGAGAAACGATCGGAAATATCGTTAGAATCGAAATACACTATCGATAGTCGCACCAGTGCGCATCGTTTCTGCGCAGAACTTTCACCGAAATCATTCACGGAAATCTTTCACCGTGTATAGCGGTACCGGCGAATGAATTTCTTGCGAATGATCATTCGAATGATCTTTCGAAAGATCTTTCGAATGATCTTTCACCGTGTAAAGCGGCCTTAAGACTCCTATCTACTCGTATAGAAACTAGGTCCCTGTGACGTCACGTGGAGTGGCATCGCATGGGCGCCAATCTGGCCTTGACAAATGAGGATAAAATTAACCATTACCATTCGTCTAAACCGGTATTTTAAAAACCAAATAATTTGAATATTATGAATACACTAATGGTGGGTAACGAATCGCAATCAATGCCTTTCGTTTTCTTTGATGAATGAAACTACCCTATTACCCGGTAGAACATGCTTCTTAGTGTAAAGAAAATATGTAGCTGCGTAATAACAGTTTGAGGTATTTAAAATATGAGATTTTTTGAAATGAAGTAAACGAAGAACAACGGAGGGATGAGGGAACATGAGCTACCTCAATGCCATCTTATTAACTGCATATGAGTTTTCAATATGCCTTACATCTGGATCGCGTTCATATTACAGAACCTATCATCTCGCAAAGACGAACGAATTACATTATTCAGTACTTACTCTATGCATGAATTAGCACCGTCGGCAGCGAATAATGTCCAACGTAATCGATAAGGAAACAGCATATTGATGATTTGACTGAATTCATAGGCATATTCTCGGATAAATAAGCTAATAAACAAAGTGGTAGTAGGAAAAGGCGAATCCCTAAAGATAGACACTATGGAGAAGATGCATTCGTGAGCACTGCATAAATATTCACAATTAGAGGAGAGGGGTGTAAAAATGAGAGTTGAATAAATGACTTAGGATCTCATATAAAATCAACTACACTTATACCTCGGATTCATCAGATAATTTTCACGAGTATAAGAAATAAACTACAAGAAATAACGGAAGAAGTGAAAGTCTCGTGGGATATTAAGGAAATTTTATTAATTTAAATCTTTCCTTTCACCACACAATCTACGTAAGGAGTCATGTTTTTTAATCATCCAGTTGTCTTTTACATTCATATAATACCCAAAGATATGGTCAGCCACTTAGGAACTAAAGGTAGGTATAAAATTAAAAAGAGCCTTTATTAACTATTAATTTGGTAATGGATTCATTTAAGGATTGTCTTTAGTTCCAAGAAGGAATATTGTCGGCATTAACGTATAATTAATTAATTAATTAATTAATAATCCAGTAGAAAAAAAATAAAACAACTTTAGCATCCTTTATTGATAAAACCAACTTTCCCATTTTATTACGAACTCATTAATTTTTCACCGAGATACATCATCCGGGCTTCCAAGAACGCGATGCAATTTTTTTTCCCAGATGATTCAATTACTTGCCAACTTCTAAATGAAACAATTTGGGAAATAGGGGAACCGGGGCAGAATGGGGTTCAAAACAATAAAAAAGCAAGCACATAATGGTTTAAGAAAATCACTTCACATTTTTACTAGACCTTTTGAAATGTATTGAACACTAAAAATACAATATTATAGTGGAAAAAATCTCAATTATGTATTTTTTCTCAAAATAAAAAAAAGTTTTATCATTTGCCCCGTTCTGCCCCAGGTATGGTGCTGAATGGGTTAGTGTGAGACTGAATAACTAAAAGAAATTAAATATGCGAATCAAAAGAAAGACTCATATGGTGTGTTCTTGTCTTTTAATTTGAATGAATTTTTAGATGCAGTACAGTTTTACTTAGTCTTTTTTGAAGACTTATTTCAACATTCACTCACAAGTACAGGATTATCTACTTCGCTATCCACTTTTGCACACGAGTTGTGAGCCAATTTCTAACAAATGGAACAAGCGACCCAGCTTCAACTTATTTTTAATGAAAATCGCCACAGTATAAACATGGAGATGTCTATTTATACCATCACTCTTTTTTCTGTCATCCCAGTTTCGCCCCAAGAACAGGTTTTCGCTAATCTACGAACTGATGCCCGAAAATAACGTTTATTCAGAAGTTAATTTATACGAAACTAACGATAATTTGACGTACTTCAAACACATTTTAAGAGTTACTGTAATTTAAACACATGAGTATGACTTACCATCGATGGAAAATCTTCCGAAGTCAGAAAACAACGGCTAAACTTCACAAAACTCTCAGTTCACATGTCAACACTGAATCAACAAAACTACTATGGCTGCAGAGGATGAGCAATAATAGGTTAATATACTTCGAACACTCTCTCATAGTTGGCAGCACCTCCTAGTCGCAAAAAAAACCCAAACCCCATTCTGCCCCGTGTTCTCCTATTCCCTTTTTTACTTTTTTTCATATTAATGATAGCTTTTTTTATAGGAAAATGGGTTAATGTCAGTAAACAGATACAACATTGCTCGTTCACCAAATGCTTTGCTACTGGCCATTACCAGTGAAATTCAGTAAAAGCCGAGGAATTTATGGTAAAAACGATGTTCATCGCCACAAAAAATTCGATACCTCCAATGCATAAGCGCTCAAAAATCGCCCACCGAATAGAATTCGCTCATCTAGATAGCCCTTATAGTACTAGATGAGCGGATTTGATTCGGTGGACGATTGTTGAGCGTTTATGCAGTGGAGGTATCGAATTACAATAGTCTTTAAAATTTAGGCGCAATTCACAAGCAATGCAGGTTACTCTATGGTAGATTTTTACTCTGGTTGGTAAAATTTTACCATTCTTCATTTCAAAAACTTGGACAAAATTTCTATTCAAAGTGATGTAGTTGGGATACTCGAAGCAATCAATTACAAAAATTTTCTGCTCATATACTGTTGACTCAAATTTTTGAGCGGCTTCAGGGTAAAATAGGCATGCCGATTACAAAAATATGTTCAGTTTTCTACTATCACGTCACTTTTTTCTCTAAAACTAATGTGATTGTGATCCAGTGGCACCCTCTCCATAGGGCCTGAGGGGGCCCGAGCCCCCTCAAAAATTCGTTATGGGAGTGAGGAAAAATGTGTCAGGCTAGTCTATTTTCCCCGGTGTGCCCAGATACCGAGATTCGAGTTATCAGGGTTCTAATGTTGATCATATGACTCTTCGAAAATGCTTTAAAAAAACTTAAAACTCATTACTCCTAAAAGTTTCCGAGGCAAGATCCCCGGTTTGGGCCCCCCCCCCAATATTTGTTGTAAGTCGGCATCCCTGTTGTGATCACCCTATGCTAGATTGAGCGTACACATTTTAATATCAGAGACTTCATTGCTATCCAATAGACAGCCATTAATCTTCCCTGACTACCTTTCAATGATTCACCCATTTTCCGTTGAATAATGCTGAAAATTAAATTCACCGTAGATTATTTGCAGGCATTACAAAATGTACAAGATAAAAAAATGGAGGACAGGAGTATAATATATTCTGACGTAGGTTGAGAGTATATATCTTTATTTTTACTTTAGAAAATTTCTATTTGGTACACCTATGCTTTGACGAGAGTACAAAGATCACCAATTTTGTTACTTTTTAGCAGTAAAACTGTATTTGCACAAAAAGGGAAACAGATGCATGGTATGGTATGGTATTTGGAGGAGGCGACCGATAGCTGAGGTCATTTGCGCCATCAGGTTAGGGTATGGAAGGAAGGGTGGAGAGAAACCCGGCGACGGCATTAGCCTGCTCTTAACGAAAAGCGCCAAAGGGACCACGGCTTAACGTCCCATCCGACGGACGGAGTGTTACGCTTGAAATGTTGTATGGCAATTAGAGGCATTATTCTCTTTTATCTCTTTCCGGTGACTCTAGAATCCGCGACCTCTTCTTTGGCAGGCTAAGAATTTACCCTGAATTTCATTTAAGTCGTAAAGGAGGTCAACAATAAATGGCCATTTATATTCAAACTCTATTCACTGATTAGCAAGCTTGAACTTGGCGTTGAACACGAACATAGTTTTCTTTTCTTCCGCCGTTTCTGGTAGGTGTCTCTGTCTCACGCCCGATATCCGATGGTACCAGCTTGATACGCTGCAAATCAATCGGTAACACTGGCACCCTTTGATCGATGAACTGCCCAGGAGGATGTTAGGAGGTGGATCAGGGAAAGAAAGGGACGCGCGATAGGTGGATGCTGCTACGATAGAGGGCGTGGGAATGCTTATGGGAGGAAGGAGAGATGATGGAAGGACGGACACTGACCGTTAGGCCGGCCCATATTTTTCAGAATTGCGAAAAGTTATTTTTCCTGGTCTCAAAATGATCCAAATGGTGTTCATATTCACGTGTTAAAATTTGGTTACTTAAAAATAACGGCAACCCGTGCCCCAAGGGCCCTAAGTACTTAGGACCCTCAATTGAGTTTTTTGGGGCCGAAAAAGCACTATTTCTATGTAAAACGTAAAAGTAGAGTCCTCAAGGACCGATTTTCTGTTTGTTTTAACCTATCTCTAAGCGTTTAGTAGATATCGCCCGTCGTAATGCAATCTCCCCCCTAGGGCGCCACCCCGCACCGCGGCATCGCTGAGGTATGTCCCGCACCACTTACTAGAGACTTCCCCTCAACCCCCTCCCCTCCCTCGGCAAAGACTTTGCTCCTGATGTCAAGATCTAGCCTCTGAAGAAATGTGCTTACGTTAGAAAGAATTTAATTGCCATAACAATACTTCCAATCCAAGAGATCAATTTATTTTCACTCTGTCCATGAATTTCGGTACATTAACCAAAATAAAATAGATTTTCATTGTATTTCTAATTTTTCACTGACATCCTACATTTGGCAATGAAAGTGCCTTTCCGCACGTAAGGATTGTATTGCGATGAAAAGTCACTCTTAGTCAAAAATTTTGAAAGCTCTCTTCCTTCAACGTGACTGCCCAAAAATCTTGAATTAGTTTCACTCCTCTCGCTGCACAATCATTTCCCACTTGATGACCCCGAATAATTTGCAAATCGTTCTTGTATGTTCATCCCATTCTCGTATGTTCACATCAAAGAATGCAATGCATATTTACAATACATGAAATAGCTTTCTCGAATTAGTGGTGACAAAATTTAGTATAGATACCTTAGTCATGTCTTTACGTTTATATAATGCCTTCTTCGGTGGATCATATTTTCCTACACAAGACCACATACGGCGTATCACGTTTTTTTTCACACCTAGAAATGGATCCGTCAAAGAAGGACAGGCCTACCAACTCCTCATTCATGTACCACAAGTAGTTTGAAAACCTCTTTTGTGCTGCTTTCGCTATGTTTAGGTTAACACTTTCGTAATTAACAAGTCTTTGTAGGAACTACGGGTCACTGATGGGAGCTAATGATACAAAAGAAGCGGAGAACCACATCTTTTCATTTCTTCTTGAATATATTGAAATCTATTCCACCAATAATTGCATTTTGTTCTCCTCTTTATTTGCGTAAGAACTTTATTTCTTCAGCCCAAGCACATTTATCCGAGAGATTAACTGCACTTTCCTCCTCGCGCGTCAAAAATTCAATGGTACCGCTCCTTGTAATGTCAAGCAAATCATCAAGATCTTAATCAAGTCTTACAAATTTCGAACCCATTAGGAGATAGAGAAAACACATAGTACTTCTCTCACTGTCGGTAAATTTGTGCCGAGTATTTCTTCACTTTCTGTTCCAACCAGTTCAATGCCTGGATTTAGTCTTGATTACATGCCTTTCCTTGTTGGTCTATTCTTTAAATGAACGTCACGTTCATGATAAAGTATTTATTTCACCACTTTTCTCCTTACATCCTAAAAAACTTAGCTCTTCCTATCCTTTGCACACTATACACAAGAACTATCTCTATCTATCCACAGTGATCTACATCCGTGAACTTACTACCTCCTTTCCTCTCCTTGAATATTTCTATCTACTCTTGGAGCCCTGGAAGCCCTGCTCAATCCCTTCATTCATTTATTATTCATAGACACATTTCTATCACATGCTTATAATATTTTGTACATAAAAAGCACTTTGGAACAAAGCCTGCTAGAATGGTTCGCGGCCGTTTGGCGGCAAAAAATCAAGGTTTAAGAGGTCGGTACCCAATACATAGGACGGCGTTGAAGGGTTAAAATTGACATTATACCTAGGCTTTAACAACATTAATCATGACACAAGAGGAACAACCTATTCAATACTGTACCACTAGCATGTAAATCTTGTCATCAGGAGCAAAGTCTTTGCCGAGGGAGGGGAGGGGGTTGAGGGGAAGTCTCTAGTAAGTGGTGCGCGACATACCTCAGCGATGCCGCGGTGCGGGGTGGCGCCCTAGGGGGGAGATTGCATTACGACGGGCGAATTCTCCTAAACGCTTAGAGATAGGTTAAAACAAACAGAAAATCGGTCCCTAAGGACTCTACTTTTACGTT
Source organism: Ischnura elegans (assembly GCF_921293095.1). Taxonomy (NCBI): domain Eukaryota; kingdom Metazoa; phylum Arthropoda; class Insecta; order Odonata; family Coenagrionidae; genus Ischnura; species Ischnura elegans. The sequence continues at coordinate 78,582,557 of NC_060254.1, read as the reverse complement.
TTACATAGAAATAGTGCTTTTTCGGCCCCAAAAAACTCAATTGAGGGTCCTAAGTACTTAGGGCCCTTGGGGCACAAGTTGCCGTTATTTTAAAGTAACCAAAATTTAACACGTGAATATGAACACCATTTGCATCATTTTGAGACCAGGAAAACATAACTTTTCGCAATTCTGAAAAATAAGGGCCGGCCTACTGACCGTTTGGTGGGATAAGAGGATTAGGGAGGATGGCTGTGTGGAGTGCGGCAGAGGAGAGGCGGATTGGATGATGGGATGAAGAGAGAGGCAGTGGAGGAGAAGAAGGGAGAATCGGAGATCGGAGATATTATTGGGTCCATAGGCAGACAGCGCGAGAAATAGAGAGAGCGATAAAGGGACTGGGAAAGTTCAATATAATTACACGAAATCTAGCGGTTAAAAAAGGTAATGAAATGCAAAAGAAAACTTTAAATCCCAAATAAATTAATACTCTAGGGCCTAGGTTTCGACGTGGCGCGTCGTCACCTAGTGATCATTGTCACTAGGTGATGACGTGCCACCAGATGATGATGTCTAGTGACCGATCGTATCTAATTGATGACATGTCACGCGTGTGGCTGGGGGTGTAAGGACACCAGCCTTCTACACATAAAAAGCAAATGCTCAAGCAATTTACAAATAACGCTTTATTTACGCTTCTTTCTTTACACTTTTATTACGAATCGCGAACCTTTCCTTTGTAGCTATCCTTTTATTAAGTACGGACGTCGTGAGACTAAGAGAAGGGATTGATCGTCAATATATTTAAGGTAAAGTAGGGTCTTTTGAGGGTAATCTTTAAAAAAATTTTATTCAATCACGCAAAGCAAAAGATGTGTGTAAGGAAGCATAAACCTAGCCCTAAAAGACATGCCGACACATTCCGGTAGCATTTTTGTTAAAAGGGAAAGCATTGAGGATTAGAAAAATAGGAGAGATCAAAAAGAGATTCGGTGCTGGGCATTTAAAATGATGATCCTAGTCAGAGGCAAAAATTGAAAGAAGCGATTCACTCGAACATGGAATAATGGGTATAAAATAAACTTACGTCCTTGGTGTCAATGATAGTAAGAAAATTGGCAAGGAGGGAAATAGATTTGAGCTTAGAAAGGAAGCAACGGGAGGCTATGACGTAAGATGGAAGAGACTCAACGAAAAATGGAGATAGGCATATACGAATATATATTTAAACGTTCCATTGGAAAGTTTCGTCAGGATACGTTTAGAAGGATTAGGTTTTTTTCTTTATGAGTCGTAAGAATGATATTGGTAAATGGCAAAGATATGTGAGATGGTGAAAGAAGGTTATGTTCGTGTGGCTTAGACCCTAAAAGGGACCTTATGTTTTCCGCAGGGCTTTCAATTCGCTCTTGAAATCAGAATTCAGGTCAGACAGTTAAGGTGATGTAGACCGTTAGCTAAATTTATAAATAAAAAAATGAAATTACATTTTTTAGATTTTTAATCGGGTATCATTAGAAATTGATACAAAGTGGGCCTTTATTGACCATTATGAATTCAGTTGCTAACATTGATTTGAGTTCCTTTTCCTTTGCGCTTCGGTTTATTACTGGCAGCAGCGCCCCATGGAGCTGGTGCGCGTTGATATGTTTCTCTATAACCTGCGCTCCGGGCACCGCGTTGATTAGTTTCGTCATCAGTGTTGCCTGCACCATTCGCTGTGTCTGCTTCATCATCTTCATCCACCCCTCTTGCCTCTTCGATAATACCTTCTGCTATCCCTGAAGAAAAGATAGAGAATGTTTTACATCAAGCATTGATAAGGTGTGGGAATTACATTTATATTTATATATACCATTTAATATTAATACCACAAGATCCCTTTTAGTACGGGTGGACGATAATAATTTAATTATTCCATATCGGTGATACAGAAAATCTTACCTTCAAACGCTTCATGGTGAGCAGGTGTAATAATGGTTGGATCTTTGACGGGAGCGGCGTCGGTCAGTCCTCGCTCTGTTTAGAGAGGATAATATTGATTTAGATTTGTTGCGAAATTCGACAATAAATCATGAAACACATCTAAGTTTCCAATTTGAAAAATAAATTTTTGAATAATCCAAAACTGGTTTTTGCATGTGCAGTTGACAGATTTTAAAATTTTAACCAATTTTTTAAGGTGATTTCTTATCAAAAGGACGAGGAATCAGATGAAGGAACATTCCTCAGTTAAATGTTGGTATATAGCAACTCACCCAATGGGAAGAAGTTGATGCCGATGGCCAAGATTCCAACGAGTAGGAAGACTTTTGCGTTGACCACCATCTTGTCTGCAACACGGAATACACTTTCCCTTGATCTCGAAGATAGAAAGCGAGGAGCTCTGTGAAAGCTCTCGGCTTATATGCGATGAGGATCACCGTAGACCCATACCGCCCACGCTGATGACTTTTTGCCCTCAATGTGATCACGTGATTTCGGTGAATCATCGGCGTGATATTCATTTTTTCATTCAACGGCAGCAAAATAACTAGCGGAAATGAGCGTCATGATCAGCACGGCAATGAATCACCTAAATCACGTGATCAAATTGAGGACAAAAAATCATCAGCGTGGGCCGTATAGGTCTACGGTGATCCCCATCGCATATAAGCCGAGAGTTTCCCCAGTGCTCCTCGCCTACGATCTACGAGATCAAGTGAAAGTGTATTCCGTGTTGCAGACAAGATGGTGGTCAACGCAAAAGTCTTCCTCCTTGTTGGGATCTTGGCCATCGGCATCAACTTTTTCCCATTGGGTGAGTTGGTATATTCCAACATTTAACTGAGGAATGTTCCTTCATCTGATTCCTCGTCCTTTTGATAAGAAATCACCTAAAAAATTAGTTAAAATTTTAAAATCTGTCAACTGCACATGCAACAACCAGTTTTGGATTATTCAAAAATTTATTTTTCAAATTGGAAACTTAGATGTGTTTCTTGATTTATTGTCGAATTTCGCAACAAATCTAAATCAATGTTATCCTCTCTAAACAGAACGAGGACTGACCGACGCCGCTCCCGTGAAAGATCCAGAGATAATTACACCTGATCACCATAAAGCTTTTGAAGGTAAGATTTTCTGTACCACCGATATGGAATAATTAAATTATTATCGTCCACCCGTACTAAAAGGGATCTTGTGGTATTAATATTAAATGGTATATATAAATATAAATGTAATTCCCACACCTTATCAATGCTTGATGTAAAACATTCTCGATCTTTTCTTCAGGTATAGCAGAAGGTATTATCGAAGAGGCAAGAGGGGTGGATGAAGATGATGAAGCAGACACAGCGAATGGTGCAGGCAACACTGATGACGAATATAATCAACGCGGTGCCCGGAGCGCAGGTGATAGAGAAACATATCAACGCGCACCAGCTCCATGGGGCGCTGCTGCCACAAATAAACAGAAGCGCAAAGGAAAGGGAACTCAAATCAATGTTAGCAACTGAATTCATAATGGTCCATAAAGGCCCACTTTGTATCAATTTCTAATGATACCCGATTAAAAATCTAAAAAATGTAATTTCATTTTTTTATTTATAAATTTAGCTAACGGTCTACATCACCTTAAATGTCTGACCTGAAATCTGATTTCAAGAGCGAATTGAATGCCCTGCGGAAAACATAAGGTCCCTTTGAGGGTCTAAGCCAGACGAACATTACCTTCTTCACCATCTCACATATGTTTGCCATTTACCGATATCATTTTTACGACTTCAAAAGAAAAAAAAACCTAATCCCTGTTGACGTATCCTGACGAAACTTTCCAATGGAACGTATTAATATATTCATATATGCCTATCTCTATTTTTCGTTGAGTCTCTTAAATCATACGTAATAGCCTCCCGTTACTTCCTTTCTAAGCACAAATCTATTTCCTTCCATCCCAATATCTTACCATTATTGACACCATGGAAGTGAGTAAATTTTACCCCATTAAAAAAAAAAAACTTTCTGATCGTGAAGTATAAGAATAAATAGGTTTAAGAATATTTAAGCAGTCAAAGAAAGATTAATTTAAGCAATAAAAATGGATTTGCAACGTTTAATGAATTTTTGTTTTATTGCAGTAACCTGGATGAATTGGATGAAGTGACAATTTTGTTAAGAAAGCTGATGACGTAGCATTTTAGGAAGTACGGCTTATGGAGGCTTACAAAAAGCTTATGAATATAATATATATAATATTTTCCATCTAAAGTAAAGTAGGGTCTTTTCATGGTATTACATAATTTAGCGGTACGGACCGGAGCCGGCCCTACGCATCATATTAAAACATCGCGGCTGGGTGGGTTACGTCTAAGCGCACACTCACAATTTTAGCATTTGTTTTTGTTTAAGGAGTTCTATACTAGATTTATGTAAACGGTTTATTATTTGTGTTTATTGTAGTATATTTTTTTATGCATGTGAAATTGTGTGAGAGTGGATTTCCTGGAGAGGCGACTCAGTGGTTCTCTCCCGGAATGCGTTTGAAAACCCGCCTTTCGGCCGGGGAAAAAGAGGGCGTTCTGGTGCACCAGAGGTGATTGTAGGTAGTGCAGAGTTTATAAAAGGGAGAGACGAGAAGGATAGCTCTCTCTCTCCTCCGTTCTGACACGAGATAAGTCAAATAGTGGTGTTCAGTGACAAGCAGCAGCAGCCAAGCTACGGCACGTGGTGGAGGCAGATACGAGGACTGCTCTTCAGGGATGGCGAGAACATCGGATAAAGGAAGTAAGCTTGGAAATTACCGAAGCCCAAATATATCCTTTTTGTGTCCAGATTGTTCCCCCCTTTGAAAGTCCCAAGTGTGCTCCCCACAATAAGGCCCTAGTGAATTTACTGTTAGCTGGTCTTAGTCACGGCCTTGCAAGACTTAAGTGCGGCACGTGGTGAAGTTTGAGCATAATATCTGAATGTTAGTGTCACTTGGCGGATCATTGAGCCCGACTTCAAGACGGGTGGCCACGTGACCAGACTAACGCCCAATTTATACTTGCTTTGCACGGAAAGTTTTTTTTTGTGTAAGTTTGATGTCACTATCTTTTACGTATGACTTACCATCGATGGAAAATCTTCCGAAGTCAGAAAACAACGGCTAAACTTCACAAAACTCTCAGTTCACATGTCCACACTGAATCAACAAAACTACTATGGCTGCAGAGGATGAGCAATAATAGGTTAATATACTTCGAACACTCTCTCATAGTTGGCAGCACCTCCTAGTCGCAAAAAAAACCCAAACCCCATTCTGCCCCGTGTTCTCCTATTCCCTTTTTTACTTTTTTTCATATTAATGATAGCTTTTTTTTATAGGAAAATGGGTTAATGTCAGTAAACAGATACAACATTGCTCGTTCACCAAATGCTTTGCTACTGGCCATTACCAGTGAAATTACGTAAAAGCCGAGGAATTTATGGTAAAAACGATGTTCATCGCCACAAAAAATTCGATACCTCCACTGCATAAACGTTCAAAAATCGCCCACCGAATAGAATTCGCTCATCTAGATAGCCCTTATAGTACTAGATGAGCGGATTTGATTCGGTGGGCGATTGTTGAGCGTTTATGCAGTGGAGGTATCGAATTACAATAGTCTTTAAAATTTAGGCGCAATTCACAAGCAATGCAGGTTACTCTATGGTAGATTTTTACTCTGGTTGGTAAAATTTTACCATTCTTCATTTCAAAAACTTGTACAAAATTTCCATTCAAAGTGATGTAGTTGGGATACTCGAAGCAATCAATTACAAAAATTTTCTGCTCATTTACTGTTGACTCAAATTTTTGAGCGGCTTCAGGGTAAAATAGGCATGCCGATTACAAAAATATGTTCAGTTTTCTACTATCACGTCACTTTTTTCTCTAAAACTAATGTGATTGTGATCCAGTGGCACCCTCTCCATAGGGCCTGAGGGGGCCCGAGCCCCCTCAAAAATTCGTTATGGGTGTGAGGAAAAATGTGTCAGGCTAGTCTATTTTCCCTGGTGTGCCCAGATACCGAGATTCGAGTTATCAGGGTTCTAATGTTGATCATATGACTCATCGAAAATGCTTTAAAAAAACTTAAAACTCATTACTCCTAAAAGTTTCAGAGGCAAGATCCCCGGTTTGGGCCCCCCCCCCCAATATTTGTTGTAAGTCGGCATCCCTGTTGTGATCACCCTATGCTAGATTGAGCGTACACATTTTAATATCAGAGACTTCATTGCTATCCAATAGACAGCCATTAATCTTCCCTGACTACCTTTCAATGATTCACCCATTTTCCGTTGAATAATGCTGAAAATTAAATTCGCCGTAGATTATTTGCAGGCATTACAAAATGTACAAGATAAAAAAATGGAGGACAGGAGTATAATATATTCTGACGTAGGTTGAGAGTATATATCTTTATTTTTACTTTAGAAAATTTCTATTTGGTACACCTATGCTTTGACGAGAGTGCAAAGATCACCAATTTTGTTACTTTTTAGCAGTAAAACTGTATTTGCACAAAAAGGGAAACAGATGTATGGTATGGTATGGTATTTGGAGGAGGCGACCGACAGCTGAGGTCATTTGCGCCATCAGGTTAGGGTATGGAAGGAAGGGTGGAGAGAAACCCGGCGACGGCATTAGCCTGCTCTTAACGAAAAGCGCCAAAGAGACCACGGCTTAACGTCCCATCCGACGGACGGAGTGTTACGCTTGAAATGTTGTATGACAATTAGAGGCATTATCCTCTTTTATCTCTTTTCGGCGAGACTAGAATCCGCGACCTCTTCTTTGGCAGGCTAAGAATTTACCCTGAATTTAATTTAAGTCGTAAACGAGGTCAACAATAAATGGCCATTTATATTCAAACTCTATTCACTGATTAGCAAGCTTGAACTTGGCGTTGAACACGAACATAGTTTTCTTTTCTTCCGCCGTTTCTGGTAGGTGTCTCTGTCTCACGCCCGATATCCGATGGTACCAGCTTGATACGCTGCGAATCAATCGGTAACACTGGCACCCTTTGATCGATGAACTGCCCAGGAGGATGTTAGGAGGTGGATCAGGGAAAGAAAGGGACGCGCGATAGGTGGATGCTGCTACGATAGAGGGCGTGGGAATGCTTATGGGAGGAAGGGGAGATGATGGAAGGACGGACACTGACCGTTAGGCCGGCCCTTATTTTTCAGAATTGCGAAAAGTTATGTTTTCCTGGTCTCAAAATGATCCAAATGGTGTTCATATTCACGTGTTAAAATTTGGTTACTTTAAAATAACGGCAACCCGTGCCCCAAGGGCCCTAAGTACTAAGGACCCTCAATTGAGTTTTTTGGGGCCGAAAAAGCACTATTTCTATGTAAAACGTAAAAGTAGAGTTCTTAGGGACCGATTTTCTGTTTGTTTTAACCTATCTCTAAGCGTTTAGGAGATATCGCCCGTCGTAATGCAATCTCCCCCCTAGGGCGCCACCCCGCACCGCGGCATCGCTGAGGTATGTCCCGCACCACTTACTAGAGACTTCCCCTCAACCCCCTCCCCTCCCTCGGCAAAGACTTTGCTCCTGATGTCAAGATCTAGCCTCTGAAGAAATGTGCTTACGTTAGAAAGAATTTAATTGCCATAACAATACTTCCAATCCAAGAGATCAATTTATTTTCACTCTGTCCATGAATTTCGGTACATTAACCAAAATAAAATAGATTTTCATTGTATTTCTAATTTTTCACTGACATCCTACATTTGGCAATGAAAGTGCCTTTCCGCACGTAAGGATTGTATTGCGATGAAAAGTCACTCTTAGTAATAAATTTTGAAAGCTCTCTTCCTTCAACGTGACTGCCCAAAAATCTTGAATTAGTTTCACTCCTCTCGCTGCACAATCATTTCCCACTTGATGACCCCGAATAATTTGCAAATCGTTCTTGTATGTTCATCCCATTCTCGTATGTTCACATCAAAGAATGCAATGCATATTTACAATACATGAAATAGCTTTCTCGAATTAGTGGTGACAAAATTTAGTATAGATACCTTAGTCATGTCTTTACGTTTATATAATGCCTTCTTCGGTGGATCATATTTTCCTACACAAGACCACATACGGCGTATCACGTTTTTTTTCACACCTAGAAATGGATCCGTCAAAGAAGGACAGGCCTACCAACTCCTCATTCATGTACCACAAGTAGTTTGAAAACCTATTTTGTGCTGCTTTCGCTATGTTTAGGTTAACACTTTCGTAATTAACAAGTCTTTGTAGGAACTACGGGTCACTGATGGGAGCTAATGCAACAAAAGGAGCGGAGAACCACATCTTTTCATTTCTTCTTGAATATATTGAAATCTATTCCACCAATAATTGCATTTTTTTCTCCTCTTTATTTGCGTAAAAACTTTATTTCTTCAGCCCAAGCACATTTATCCGAGAGATTAACTGCACTTTCCTCCTCGCGCGTCAAAAATCCAATGGTACCGCTCCTTGTAATGTCAAGCAAATCATCAAGATCTTAATCAAGTCTTACAAATTTCGAACCCATTAGGAGATAGAGAAAACACATAGTACTTCTCTCACTGTCGGTAAATTTGAGCCGAGTATTTCTTCACTTTCTGTTCCAACCAGTTCAATGCCTGGATTTAGTCTTGATTACATGCCTTTCCTTGTTGGTCTATTCTTTAAATGAACGTCACGTTCATGATAAAGTATTTATTTCACCACTTTTCTCCTTACATCCTAAAAAACTTAGCTCTTCCTATCCTTTGCACACTATACACAAGAACTATCTCTATCTATCCACAGTGATCTACATCCGTGAACTTACTACCTCCTTTCCTCTCCTTGAATATTTCTATCTACTGATGGAGCCCTGCTCAATCCCTTCATTCCTTTATTATTCATAGACACATTTCTATCACATGCTTATAATATTTTGTACATAAAAAGCACTTTGGAACAAAGCCTGCTAGAATGGTTCGCGGCCGTTTGGCGGCAAAAAATCAAGGTTTAAGAGGTCGGTACCCAATACATAGGACGGCGTTGAAGGGTTAAAATTGACATTATACCTAGGCTTTAACAACATTAATCATGACACAAGAGGAACAACCTATTCAATGCTGTACCACTAGCATGTAAATCTTGTCATCAGGAGCAAAGTCTTTGCCGAGGGAGGGGAGGGGGTTGAGGGGAAGTCTCTAGTAAGTGGTGCGGGACATACCTCAGCGAGCCGCGGTGCGGGGTGGCGCCCTAGGGGGGAGATTGCATTACGACGGGCGATATCTCCTAAACGCTTAGAGATAGGTTAAAACAAACAGAAAATCGGTCCCTAAGAACTCTACTTTTACGTTTTACATAGAAATAGTGCTTTTTCGGCCCCAAAAAACTCAATTGAGGGTCCTAAGTACTTAGGGCCCTTGGGGCACGGGTTGCCGTTATTTTAAAGCAACCAAAATTTAACACGTGAATATGAACACCATTTGGATCATTTTGAGACCAGGAAAACATAACTTTTCGCAATTCTGAAAAATAAGGGCCGGCCTACTGACCGTTTGGTGGGATAAGAGGATTAGGGAGGATGGCTGTGTGGAGTGCGGCAGAGGAGAGGCGGATTGGATGATGGGATGAAGAGAGAGGCAGTGGAGGAGAAGAAGGGAGAATCGGAGATCGGAGATATTATTGGGTCCATAGGCAGACAGCGCGAGAAATAGAGAGAGCGATAAAGGGACTGGGAAAGTTCAATATAATTACACGAAATCTAGCGGTTAAAAAAGGTAATGAAATGCAAAAGAAAACTTTAAATCCCAAATAAATTAATACTCTAGGGCCTGGGTTTCGACGTGGCGCGTCGTCATCTAGTGATCATTGTCACTAGGTGATGACGTGCCACCAGATGATGATGTCTAGTGACCGATCGTATCTAATTGATGACATGTCACGCGTGTGGCTGGGGGTGTAAGGACACCAGCCTTCTACACATAAAAAGCAAATGCTCAAGCAATTTACAAATAACGCTTTATTTACGCTTCTTTCTTTACACTTTTATTACGAATCGCGAACCTTTCCTTTGTAGCTATCCTTTTATGAAGTACGGACGTCGTGAGACTAAGAGAAGGAATTGATCGTCAATATATTTAAGGTAAAGTAGGGTCTTTTGAGGGTAATCCTTAAAAAAATTTTATTCAATCACGCAAAGCAAAAGATGTGTGTAACGAAGCATAAACCTAGCCCTAAAAGACATGCCGACACATTCCGGTAGCATTTTTGTTAAAAGGGAAAGCATTGAGGATTAGAAAAATAGGAGAGATCAAAAAGAGATTCGGTGCTGGGCATTTAAAATGATGATCCTAGTCAGAGGCAGAAATTGAAAGAAGCGATTCACTCGAACATGGAATAATGGGTATAAAATAAACTTACGTCCTTTGTGTCAATGATAGTAAGAAAATTGGCAAGGAGGGAAATAGATTTGAGCTTAGAAAGGAAGCAACGGGAGGCTATGACGTAAGATGGAAGAGACTCAACGAAAAATGGAGATAGGCATATACGAATATATATTTAAACGTTCCATTGGAAAGTTTCGTCAGGATACGTTTAGAAGGATTAGGTTTTTTTCTTTATGAGTCGTAAGAATGATATTGGTAAATGGCAAAGATATGTGAGATGGTGAAAGAAGGTAATGTTCGTGTGGCTTAGACCCTAAAAGGGACCTTATGTTTTCCGCAGGGCTTTCAAATCGCTCTTGAAATCAGAATTCAGGTCAGACAGTTAAGGTGATGTAGACCGTTAGCTAAATTTATAAATAAAAATGGAAATTACATTTTTTAGATTTTTAATCGGGTATCATTAGAAATTGATACAAAGTGGGCCTTTATTGACCATTATGAATTCAGTTGCTAACATTGATTTGAGTTCCTTTTCCTTTGCGCTTCGGTTTATTACTGGCAGCAGCGCCCCATGGAGCTGGTGCGCGTTGATATGTTTCTCTATCACCTGCGCTCCGGGCACCGCGTTGATTAGTTTCGTCATCAGTGTTGCCTGCACCATTCGCTGTGTCTGCTTCATCATCTTCATCCACCCCTCTTGCCTCTTCGATAATACCTTCTGCTATCCCTGAAGAAAAGATAGAGAATGTTTTACATCAAGCATTGATAAGGTGTGGGAATTACATTTATATTTATATATACCATTTAATATTAATACCACAAGATCCCTTTTAGTACGAATGGACGATAATAATTAAATTATTCCATATCGGTGATACAGAAAATCTTACCTTCAAACGCTTCATGGTGAGCAGGTGTAATAATGGTTAGATCTTTGACGGGAGCGGCGTCGGTCAGTCCTAGCTCTGTTTAGAGAGGATAATATTGATTTAGATTTGTTGCGAAATTCGACAATAAATCATGAAACACATCTAAGTTTCCAATTTGAAAAATAAATTTTTGAATAATCCAAAACTGGTTGTTGCATGTGCAGTTGACAGATTTTAAAATTTTAACCAATTATTTAAGGTGATTTCTTATCAAAAGGACGAGGAATCAGATGAAGGAACATTCCTCAGTTAAATGTTGGTATATAGCAACTCACCTAATGGGAAGAAGTTGATGCCGATGGCCAAGATTCCAACGAGTAGGAAGACTTTTGCGTTGACCACCATCTTGTCTGCAACACGGAATACACTTTCCCTTGATCTCGAATATCGAAGGCGAGGACCACTGTGAAAGCTCTCGGCTTATATGCGATGAGGATTACCGTAGACCCATACCGCCCACGCTGATGACTTTTTGCCCTCAATGTGATCACGTGATTTCGGTGAATCATCGGCGTGAAATTCATTTTTTCATTCAACGGCAGCAAAATAACTAGCGGAAATGAGCGTCATGATCAGCACGGCAATGAATCACCTAAATCACGTGATCAAATTGAGGACAAAAAATCATCAGCGTGGGCGATATAGGTCTACGGTGATCCCCATCGCATATAAGCCGAGAGTTTCCCCAGTGCTCCTCGCCTACGATCTACGAGATCAAGTGAAAGTGTAGTCCGTGTTGCAGACAAGATGGTGGTCAACGCAAAAGTCTTCCTCCTTGTTGGGATCTTGGCCATCGGCATCAACTTTTTCCCATTGGGTGAGTTGGTATATTCCAACATTTAACTGAGGAATGTTCCTTCATCTGATTCCTCGTCCTTTTGATAAGAAATCACCTAAAAAATTAGTTAAAATTTTAAAGTCTGTCAACTGCACATGCAACAACCAGTTTTGGATTATTCATAAATTTATTTTTCAAATTGGAAACTTAGATGTGTTTCTTGATTTATTGTCGAATTTCGCAACAAATCTAAATCAATGTTATCCTCTCTAAACAGAACGAGGACTGACCGACGCCGCTCCCGTTAAAGATCCAGAGATAATTTCACCTGATCACCATAAAGCTTTTGAAGGTAAGATTTTCTGTATCACCGATATGGAATAATTAAATTATTATCGTCCACCCGTACTAAAAGGGATCTTGTGGTATTAATATTAAATGGTATATATAAATATAAATGTAATTCCCACACCTTATCAATGCTTGATGTAAAACATTCTCTATCGTTTCTTCAGGTATAGCAGGAGGTATTATCGAAGAGGCAAGAGGGGTGGATGAAGATGATGAAGCAGACACAGCGAATGGTGCAGGCAACACTGATGACGAATATAATCAACGCGGTGCCCGGAGCGCAGGTGATAGAGAAACATATCAACGCGCACCAGCTCCATGGGGCGCTGCTGCCACAAATAAACAGAAGCGCAAAGGAAAGGGAACTCAAATCAATGTTAGCAACTGAATTCATAATGGTCAATAAAGGCCCACTTTGTATCAATTTCTAATGATACCCGATTAAAAATCTAAAAAATGTAAATTCATTTTTTTATTTATAAATTTAGCTAACGGTCTACATCACCTTAACTGTCGGACCTGAATTCTGATTTCAAGAGCGTATTGAATGCCCTGCGGAAAACATAAGGTCCCTTTGAGGGTCTATGCCAGATGAACATAACCTTCTTTCACCTTCTCATATATGATTGCCATTTACCGATATCATTTTTACGACTTCAAAAGAAAAAAAAAACCTAATCCCTGTTGACGTATCTTGACGAAACTTTCCAATGGATAGTATTAATATATTCATATATGCCTATCTCTATTTTTCGTTGAGTCTCTTAAATCATACGTAATAGCCTCCCGTTACTTCCTTTCTAAGCACAAATCTATTTCCTTCCATCCCAATATCTTACCATTATTGACACCATGGAAGTGAGTAAATTTTACCCCATTAAAAAAAAAAAAAACTTTCTGAATGTGTCGGCATGTCTTTTCCGGATAGGTGTAAGCTTTCTTACACAAAGCTTTTGCTATGCGCGATTGAAGAATATTTCTTTATGGAATACCATAAAAAAACCCTACTTTACCTCAGTAAGAATATATTATATATAGTGTATTCGTAAGCTTTTGGTAAGACTCCTTAACCCGTACTTCCTATAATGCCACGACATCAGCTTTCTTAACACAATTGTCACTTCATCCAATTCATCCGGGATAACGCAATAAAACAAAAATTCATTAAACGTTTCAAATCCATTTTTATTGCTTAAATTAATCTTTCTTTGACTGCTTAAATATTCTTAAACTTATATTTAATATTATGCATTCCCAATACGAACCAATTTTTCAGTAAAAATTGTTATTTGAAACAGGATCAAAAAACCTTTATCAAAAACACTTGAGTTGTTATAATTATCGTACTATTTTAAATAAAGCAATTAATCACCCTCGTGATACCACTTAAAATGATTCCTTACAAACTATTTAATTCTATTATACTTGAGAAACAACTAGGAAATTTTTTAACACATTTTTGAATCAATTCCACCAGCATTACGTTCATTGGTTTTCCAATTTAGTGACGTGAGGTCTCGCAGACCGCTAACCAAAATCGGTACCAAATTTTTGGAAATAAATAATGAGAAGGCTTAATATTAAGAGTAATATGTCCTTATTATACAAAGTAAATGATGCTCACGAGGATTATAGATATTTTAAAATACAAATTTTGAAAATATTCACAATTTTTGAAACGCAGCGGTCTCTCAGACCGCACCCCACATAGCACAAAATATCTTCTAGATGTCTAGAAAATATCTAGAATGTCTTCAGCTAATGTCTATAAAATATCTTGTAATATATTCTAGATGTCTTCTAGATATCAAAATGTCTGCTTTTCCGATATCTACAAGATATCTTTGAGAAGATATTTTATAGACATTAATATTTAAACTCCATCCATTGGGAAAATTCAGGGTAATTAAATGATTCGCTAATGATCCCAGGCATCAATGGAGGATTTATGGGGGCAAGGGGTCACGTACCCCCCCCCAGATGGTTAAAAACTAGGCAAGAATTTCAACACAGTTTATCATTATGATCGTTCTATTTTCTGTATTACAGAAGCTCAATCAGTAGAATAGCGAATGGGTGGGTCTTGGGGGTCCGGTTTCCCTCCCCCCTAACCCCCCCCCCCAAATTTAAAAATTATTTTCTTTAATGAGACAAGAAATGTATTTTTAAATTGGGGGGGGAAGGGTCCGGACCCACTGGAAACCCCCCCCAAAATATAATAATTGATCATTTTTTCAAGTTTTCCTTTTATGAGGCAAAGTTAATGTGTTTTTATACTTCGGATTTGGAGGGGGAGGGGGTCGAAGGGGGTCCGAACCCACCTCCATTGAAATATAAAAATTGATGATTTTTTCTTTTTATCTTTTATGAAGGAAAGTAAATGTGTTTTTAGATTTCAGAGGAGGTGATGACTCCTGGGCCACCCCCTCCAAATATAAAAATTAATTATATTTTTCTTTTATGAAGCAAAGTAAATGTGTTTTCATGTTTCAGGGGGGGTCCGGACTCCTGTCCGTGTTTTAATACTTCAAGGAGGTTGTGGGGAGGTCCGAACTTCTTTTTCCCCACTGTGACACACACGAATATTCTAGGCATGATAAAGTAGGATATATTATTTTAAGTATCCAAGACACTGAAGATATTTTCTAAACATCTAACAGATATTTAAAATATCCAAGTCATTGAAGATATTTTCTAGACATCTAGAAGATATTTAAGATGAGGCGGAGGGGAACCGGACCCCCAAGACCCTCCCACTCGCTATTCTACTGATTGAGGCTCTGTAATACACAAAATAGAACGATCATAATGATAAACTGTGTTGAAATTCTTGCCTAATTTTAAACCATTCTGGGGGTGGGGGGGCTGGTGCCCTTTTACCCCTATACATACTCCTATGTTGCCTGGGATTATTAGCGAATCATTTAATCACCCTGAATTTTCCCAATGGATCCAGTTTTAATATTAATATCTAGAAAATATCTTCTCAAAGATATCTTGTAGATATCGGAAAAGCGGACATTCAGATATCTAAAAAATATCTAGAAGATATCTAAATGATATTACAAGATATTATCTAGACATTATTTGAAGACATTCTAGATATTTTCTAGACATCTAGAAGATATTTTGTGCAATTAGGGGTTCGGCCTGAGAGACCGCTGTGTTTCAAAAATTGTAAATATTTTCAAAATTAGTATTTTAAAATACCTATAATCCTCGTGAGCATTATAATTTTGTATAATAAGGACATATTACTCTTAAAATTAAGCGTTCTCATTCTATATTTCCGAAATTTTGATACCGAATTTGGTTAGCGGTCTGTGAGACCTCACGTCACTAAATTGGAAAACCAATGAAGGTAATGCTGGTGGAAATGATTCTAAAGGTTGTTAAAAAATTTCCTAGTTGTTTCTCAAGAATAATAGAATTAAATAGTTTGTAAGGAAGCGTTTTAAGTGGTATCACGAGGGTAATTAATTTCTTCATTTAAAATAGTACAATAATAATAATACTCAAGTGTTTTTGATAAAAGTCATTTGACCCTGTTTCAAATAACAGTTTTTACGAGGAAATTGGTTCGTATTGCGAATGCATTGAATAAATATAAGTTTTAGTATATTTAATCAGTAAAAGAAAGATGAAACAGGGCAATAAAAATGGATTTGCAACGTTTAATGAATTTTTGTTTTATTGCAGTAACCTGGATGAATTGGATGAAGTGACAATTTTGTTAAGAAAGCTGATGACGTAGCATTTTAGGAAGTACGGCTTATGGAGGCTTACAAAAAGCTTATGAATATATTATATATAATATTTTCCATCTAAAGTAAAGTAGGGTCTTTTTATGGTATTACGTAAAGAAGTTTTTTCAATCACGCAAAGCAAAAGCTATAGTATAAAATAATGCCGACACATTCCGGTAGCATTTTTGTTAAAAGGGAAAGCATTGAGGATTAGAAAAAATAGGAGAGATCAAAAAGAGATTCGGTGCTGGGCATTTAAAATGATGATCCTAGTCAGAGGCAGAAATTGAAAGAAGCGATTCACTCGAACATATTATAATGGGTATAAAATAAACTTACGTCCTTGGTGTCAATGATAGTAAGATAATTGGCAAGGAGGGAAATAGATTTGAGCTTAGAAAGGAAGTAACGGGAGGCTATGACGTACGATGGAAGAGACTCAACGAAAAATGGAGATAGGCATATACGAATATATATTAAAACGTTCCATTGGAAAGTTTCGTCAGGATACGTTTAGAGGGATTAGGTTTATTTCTTAAGAAGTCGTAAAAATGATATTGGTAAATGGCAAACATATGTGAGATGGTGAAAGAAGGTTATGTTCATCTGGCATAGATCCTCAAAGGGACCTTATGTTTTCCGCAGGGCGTTCAATTCGCTCTTGAAATGAAGAAAGTTCAGGTCAGACAGTTAAGGTGATGTAGACCGTTAGCTAAATTTATAAATAAAAAAGGAAATTACATTTTTTAGATTTTTAATCGGGTATCATTAGAAATTGATACAAAGTGGGCCTTTATTGACCATTATGAATTCAGTTGCTAACATTGATTTGAGTTCCTTTTCCTTTGCGCTTCGGTTTATTAGTGGCAGCAGCGCCCCATGGAGCTGGTGCGCGTTGATCTGTTGCTGCATCACCTGCGCTCCGGGCACCACGTTGATTAGTTTCGTAATCAGTGTTGCCTGCACCATTCGCTGTGTCTGCTTCATCATCTTCTTCCACCCCTCTTGCCTCTTCCATAATACCTTCTACTATCCCTGAAGAAAAGATCGAGAATGTTTTACATCAAGCATTGATAAGGTGTGGGAATTAAATTTATATTTATATATACCATTTAATATTAATACCACAATATCCCTTTTAGTACTGGTGGACGATAAAAATTTAATTATTCCATATCGGTGATACAGAAAATCTTACCTTCAAAAGCTTCATGGTGAGCAGGTGTAATAATGGCTGGATCTTTGACGGGAGCGGCGTCGGTCAGTCCTCGTTCTGTTTAGAGAGGATAATATTGATTTAGATTTGTGGAAAAATTCGACAATAAATCATGAAACAAATTTATGTTTCCACTTTGATAAATAAATTTTTAAATAGTCCAAAACTGGTTGTTACTTGTGCAGTTGACAGATTTTAAAATTTTAACCAATTTTTTAAGGTGATTTCTTATCAAAAGGACGAGGAATCAGATGAAGGAACTTTCCTCAGTTAAATGTTGGTATATAGCAACTCACCCAATGGGAAGAAGTTGATGCCGATGGCCAAGATTCCAACGAGTAGGAAGACTTTTGCGTTGACAACCATCTTGTGTGACCCACGGAATACACTTTCACTTGATCTCGAAGATAGAAAGCGAGGAGCACTGGGGAAACTCTCGCCTTATATGCGATGAGGATCACCGTAGACCCATACCGCCCACGCTAATGACTTTTTGCCCTCAATGTGATCACGTGATTTCGGTGAATCATCGGCGTGATATTCATTTTTTCATTCAACGGCAGCAAAATAACTAGCGGAAATGAGCGTCATGATCAGCACGGCAATGAATCACCGATCTCGTGTTCAAATTGAGGACAAAAAGTAATCAGCGTGGGCGATATAGGTCTACGGTGATCCCCATCGCATATAAGCCGAGAGTTTCCCCAGTGCTCCTCGCCTACGATCTACGAGATCAAGTGAAAGTGTATTCCGTGTTGCAGACAAGATGGTGGTCAACGCAAAAGTCTTCCTCCTCGTTGGAATCTTGGCCATCGGCATCAACTTCTTCCCATTTGGTGAGTTGCTATATACCAACATTTAACTGAGGAAAGTTCCTTTATCTGATTCCTCGTCCTTTTGATAAGAAATCACCTTAAACAATTGGTAAAATTTTAAAATCTGTCAACTGCACAAGTAACAACCAGTTTTGGACTATTTAAAAATTTATTTATCAAAGTGGAAACGTAAATTTGTTTCATGATACATTGTCGAATTTTGCCACAAATCTAAATCAATATTATCCTCTCTAAACAGAACGAGGACTGACCGACGCCGCTCCCGTCAAAGATCCAGCCATTATTACACCTGCTCACCATGAAGCTTTTGAAGGTAAGATTTTCTGTATCACCGATGTGGAATAATTAAATTATTATCGTCTACCCGTACTAAAAGGGATCTTGTGGTATTAATATTAAATGGTATATATAAATATAAATGTAATTCCCACACCTTATCAATGCTTGATGTAAAACATTCTCGATCTTTTCTTCAGGGATAGCAGAAGGTATTATGGAAGAGGCAAGAGGGGTGGAAGAAGATGATGAAGAAGACACAGCGAATGGTGCAGGCAACACTGATGACGAAACTAATCAACGTGGTGCCCGGAGCGCAGGTGATATAGAAACATATCAACGCGCACCAGCTCCATGGGGCGCTGCTGCCACTAATAAACCGAAGCGCAAAGGAAAAGGAACTCAAATCAATGTTAGCAACTGAATTCATAATGGTCAATAAAGGCCCACTTTGTATCAATGTCTAATGATACCCGATTAAAAATCTAAAAAATGTAATTTCCTTTTTTATTTATAAATTAAGCTAACAGTCTACATCCCCTTAACTGTCTGACCTGAACTCTGATTTCAAGAGCGAATTGAACGTCCTGCGAAAAACATAAAGTCCCTTTGAGGGTCTAAGCCAGACGAACATTACCTTCTTCACCATCTCACATATGTTTGCCATTTACCAATATCTTTCTTACAACTCATAAAGAAGAAAACCTAATCCCTCTAAACGTATCCTGACGGAACTTTCCAATGGAACGTTTTAATATATTCATATATGCCTATCTCTATTTTTCGTTAAGTCTCTTCCATCAAACGTAATAGCCTCCCGTTACTTTCTTTCTAAGCACAAATCTATTTCCTTCCATCCCAATATCTTACCATCATTGACACCATGGAAGTGAGTAAATTTTACCCTCTTTAAAAAAAAAGCTTTCTGAATGTGTCGGCATGTCTTTTCGGGATTGGTTTAAGCTTTCTTACACAAAGCTTTTGCTTTGCGTGATTGAAGAATATTTCTTTATGGAATATCATAAAAAAAACCCTACTTTACCTTAGATACAATATATTATATATAGTGTATTCGTAAGCTTTTGGCAAGACTCCTTAACCCGTACTTCCTATAATGCCACGACATCAGCTTTCTTACCACAATTGTCACTTCATCCAATTCATACGGGATGCCGCAGTAAAACAAAAATTCACTAAACGTTGCATATCCATTTTTATTGCTTAAATTAATCTTTCTTTGACTGCTTAAATATTCTTAAACTTATATTTAATATTATGCATTCCCAATACGAACCAATTTTTCAGTAAAAATTGTAATTTGGAACAGGATCAAAAAACCTTTATCAAAAACACTTGAGTTGTTATAATTATCGTACTATTTTGAATAAAGCAATTAATCACCTTCGTTATACCACTTTAAATGATTCCTTACAAACAATTTACTATTATTATTCTTGAGAAATCACTAGGAATTTTTTTCAACAACTTTTTGAACCATTTCCACCATCATTACGCTCATTGGTTTTCCAATTTAGTGACGTGAGGTCTCGCAGACCGCTAACCAAATTCGGTAGCAAAATGTCGGAAATAAATAATGAGAACGCATAATTTTAAGAGTAATATGTCCTTATTATACAAAATTATGATGCTCACGAGAATTATAGATATTTTAAAATACAAATTTTGAAAATATTCACAATTTTTGAAACGCAGCGGTCTCTCAGACCGCACCCCACATAGCACAAAATATCTTCTAGATGTCTAGAAAATATCTAGAATGTCTTCAGCTAATGTCTAGAAAATATCTTGTAATATATTCTAGATATCTTCTAGATATCATAATGTCTGCTTTTCCGATATCTACAAGATATATTTGAGGAGTAATTATATAGACTTTAACTTTTTAAACTCCATCCATTGGGAAAATTCAGGGTAATTAAATGATTCGATAATGATCCCAGGCATCAATGGAGGATTTATGGGGGCAAGGGGGCCCGTACCCCCCCCCCCCCCCAGATGGTTTAAAACTAGGCAAGAATTTCAACACAGTTTATCATTATGATCGTTCTATTTTGTGTATTACAGAGCCTCAATCAGTAGAATACCGAATGGGTGGGTCTGGGGGGTCCGGTTCCCCTCCCCCCTAACACCCCCCCAAATGTAAAAATAATTTTCTTTAATGAGACAAGAAATGTATTTTTAAATTAGGGCGGGAAGGGTCCGGACCCACTGGACCCCCCCCAAAATATAAAAATTGATCATTTTTTCAAGTTTTCCTTTTATGAGGCAAAGTGAATGTGTTTTTATGCTTCGGATTTTGGGGGGGAGGGGTCGAAGGGGGTCCGAACCCACCTCCAATGAAATATAAAAATTGATGATTTTTTCTTTTTTTCTTTTATGAAGGAAAGAAAACGTGTTTTTAGATTTCAGAGGAGGTTCGGACTCCTGGGCCACCCCCTCCAAATATAAAAATTAATTATATTTTTCTTTTATGAAGCAAAGTAAATGTGTTTTCATGTTTCAGGGGGGGTCCGGACTCCTGTCCGTGTTTTAATATTTCAAGGAAGTTGTGGGGAGGTCCGAACTTCTTGTTCCCCACTGTGACACACAAGAATATTCTAGGCATGATAAAGTAGGATATATTATTTTAAGTATCCAAGACATTGAAGATATTTTCTAAATATCTAACAGATATTTTAAATATCCAAGGCATTGAAGATATTATCTAAACATCAAGAAGATATTTAAGATAAGGCGGAGGGGACCTGACCCCCAAGACCCTCCCACTCGCTATTCTACTGATTGAGGCTCTGTAATACACAAAATAGAACGATCATAATGATAAACTGTGTTGAAATTCTTGCCTAATTTTAAACCATTTTGGGGGTTGGGGGGCTGGTGCCCTTTTACCCCTATACATACTCCTATGTTGCCTGGGATTATTAGCGAATCATTTAATCACCCTGAATTTTCCCAATGGATCCAGTTTTAATATTAATATCTAGAAAATATCTTCTCAAAGATATCTTGTAGATATCGGAAAAGCGGACATTCAGATATCTACAAAATATCTAGAAGATATCTAAATGATATTACAAAATATTTTCTAGACATTATTTGAAGACATTCTAGATATTTTCTAGACATCTAGAAGGTATTTTGAGCAATTAGGGGTTCGGCCGGAGAGACCGCTGCGTTTCAAAAATTGTAAATATTTTCAAAATTAGTATTTTAAAATATCTATAATCCTCGTGAGCATTATAATTTTGTATAATAAAGACATATTACTCTTAAAATTAAGCGTTCTCATTATATATTTCCGAAATTTGGCTACCGAATTTGGTAAGCGGTCTGTGAGACCTTACGTCACTAAATTGGAAAACCAATGAACGTAATGCTGGTGGAAATGATTCAAAAGGTTGTTGAAAAATTTCCTAGTTGCTTCTCAAGAATAATAGAATTAAATAGTTTGTAAGGAAGCGTTTTAAGTGGTATCACGAGGATAATTATTTGCTTCATTCAAAATAGTACGATAATAATAATACTCAAGTGTTTTTGATAAAAGTCATTTGACCCTGTTTCAAATAACAGTTTTTACTGGGAAATTGGATCGTATTGGGAATGCATGATATAAATATAAGTTTTAGAATATTTAATCAGTCAATGAAAGATTAAACAGAGCAATAAAAATGGATTTGCAACGTTTAATGAATTTTTGTTTTATTGCAGTAACCTGGATGAATTGGATGAAGTGACAATTTTGTTAAGAAAGGTGATGACGTAGCATTTTAGGAATAACGGCTTATGGAGGCTTACAAAAAGCTTATGAATACAATATATATAATATTTTCAATCTAAAGTAAAGTAGGGTCTTTTTATGGTATTACATAATGTAGCGGTACGGACCGGAGCCGGCCCGACGCATCATGTTAAAACATCGCGGCTGGGGGGGTTACGTCTAAGCGCACACTCACAATTTTAGCATTTTTTTTGTTTAAGGAGTTCTATACTAGATTTATGTAAAGGGTTTATTATTTGTGTTTATTGTAGTATATTTTTTTATGTATGTGAAATTGTGTGAGAGTGGATTTCCGGGAGAGGCGACGCAGTGGTTCTCTCCCGGAATGCGTTTGAAAACCCGCCTTTCGGCCGGGGAAAAAGAGGGCGTTGTGGTGCACCAGAGGTGATTGTGGGTAGTGCAGAGTTTATAAAAGGGAGAGACGAGAAGGATAGCTCTCTCTCTCCTACGGTCTGACACGAGATAAGTCAAATAGTGGTGTTCAGTGACAAGCAGCAGCAGCCAAGCTACGGCACGTGGTGGAGGCAGATACGAGGACAGCTCTTCAGGGGTGGCGAGAACATCGGATAAAGGAAGTAAGCTTGGAAATTACCGAAGCCCAAATAGATCCTTTTTGTGTCCAGATTTTTCCCCCCTTTGAAAGTCCCAAGTGTGCTCCCCACAATAAGGCCCTAGTGAATTTACTGTTAGCTGGTCTTAGTCACGGCCCTGCAAGACTTAAGTGCGGCACGTGGTGAAGTTTGAGCATAATATCTGAATGTTAGTGTCACTTGGCGGATCATTGAGCCCGACTTCAAGACGGGTGGCCACGTGACCAGACTAACGCCCAATTTATACTTGCTTTGCACGGAAAGTTTTTTTTGTGTAAGTTTGATGTCACTATTTTTTACGTTGCTTATTTGCCAAAGAGCGTGGGTATATTTTGTTGTTGGAAACATCATTTTTTTATAATCATTGAGAAAGTGCTATTGTAATTTTGAAGGAGAAGCCGAAGGTTCATATTTCATGTTGGAGGTGACGCCGATGGATTTTGGAACGGGGATTTATTGTGTGTGTTTGGGGAATGCTTTAGTGTCAGTGTAAATTTTGGAACCTATGGTAGTTCAGTTATTAAAAATCAATTGTAAAAGGGATGTCATTGATGTTATTTGTTTTGCTATTGCCACGATTTCCTTAAAAACTGTTGTAAGTGAGTGTGCCTGCAGGCACGAACAATTGCGGAACTTGATTTTAAGCCCGGAAACGGTAAGTCTCCGTTGGGGCAATTTTCTATTTTGGGGGAGTGGAGAGTTAACAATCACATGTACGGGGAGATATCGAACGGGAGGCAAGCGGGCGGCTCTCGCGGTTTGAACCGTTACAATAAAGAAATTTTTTCAATCACGAAAAGCAAAAGCTATAGTATAAAATAATGCCGACACATTCCGGTAGCATTTTTGTTAAAAGGGAAAGCATTAAGGATTAGAAAAAATAGGAGAGATCAAAAAGAGATTCGGTGGTGGGCATTTAAAATGATGATCCTAGTCAGAGGCAGAAATTGAAAGAAGCGATTCACTCGAACATGGAATAATGGGTACAAAATAAACTTACGTCCTTGGTGACAATGATAGTAAGATAATTGGCAAGGAGGGAAATAGATTTGAGCTTAGAAAGGAAGTAACGGGAGGCTTTGACGTACGATGGTAGAGACTCAACGCAAAATGGAGATAGGCATATACAAATATATATTAAAACGTTCCATTGGAAAGTTTCGTCAGGATACGTTAACAGGGATTAGGTTTTTTTCTTAAGAAGTCGTAAAAAAAATATTGGTAAATGGCAAATATATGTGAGATGGTGAAAGAAGGTTATGTTCATCTGGCATAGACCCTCAAAGGGACTTTATGTTTTTCGCAGGACGTTCAATTCGCTCTTGAAATCAGAGTTCACGTCAGACAGTTAAGGTGATGTAGACCGTTAGCTATATTTATAAATAAAAAAGGAAATTACCTTTTTTAGATTTTTAATCGGGTATCATTAGACATTGATACAAAGTGGGCCTTTATGGACCATTATGAATTCAGTTGCTAACATTGATTTGAGTTCCTTTTCCTTTGCGCTTCGGTTTACTAATGGCAGCAGCGCCCCATGGAGCTGGTGCGCGTTGATCTGTTGCTGCATCACCTGCGCTCCGGGCACCACGTTGATTAGTTTCGTCATCAGTGTTGCCTGCACCATTCGCTGTGTCTGCTTCATCATCTTCATCCACCCATCTTGCCTCTTCCATAATACCTTCTGCTATCCCTGAAGAAAAGATCGAGAATGTTTTACATCAAGCATTGATAAGGTGTGGGAATTACATTTATATTTATATATACCATTTAATATTAATACCACAAGATCCCTTTTAGTACGGGTGGACGATAATAATTTAATTATTCCATATCGGTGATACAGAAAATCTTACCTTCAAAAGCTTCATGGTGAGCAGGGGTAATGACTGGTTCTTTGACGGGAGCGGCGTCGGTCAGTCCTCGTTCTGTTTAGAGAGGATAATATTGATTTAGATTTGTTGCGAAATTCGACAATAAATCATGAAACACATCTAAGTTTCCAATTTGAAAAATAAATTTTTGAATTATCCAAAACTGGTTGTTGCATGTGCAGTTGACAGATTTTAAAATTTTAACCAATTTTTTAAGGTGATTTCTTATCAAAAGGACGAGGAATCAGATGAAGGAACATTCCTCAGTTAAATGTTGGTATATAGCAACTCACCCAATGGGAAGAAGTTGATGCCGACGGCCAAGATTCCAACGAGTAGGAAGACTTTTGCGTTGACCACCATCTTGTCTGCAACACGGAATACATTTTCACTTGATCTCAAAGATAGAAAGCGAGGAGCTCTGTGAAATCTCTCGGCTTATATGCGATGAGGATCACCGTAGACCCATACCGCCCACGCTGATGACTTTTTGCCCTCAATGTGATCACGTGATTTCGGTGAATCATCGGCGTGATATTCATTTATTCATTCAACGGCAGCAAAATAACTAGCGGAAATGAGCGTCATGATCAGCACGGCAATGAATCACCGAAATCACGTGATCAAATTGAGGACAAAAAGTAATCAGCGTGGGCGATATAGGTCTACGGTGATCCCCATCGCATATAAGCCGAGAGTTTCCCCAGTGCTCCTCGCCTACGATCTACGAGATCAAGTGAAAGTGTATTCCGTGTTGCAGACAAGATGGTGGTCTACGCAAAAGTCTTCCTACTCGTTGGAATCTTGGCCGTCGGCATCAACTTCTTCCCATTGGGTGAGTTGCTATATACCAACATTTAACTGAGGAATGTTCCTTCATCTGATTCCTCGTCCTTTTGATAAGAAATCACCTTAAAAAATTGGTTAAAATTTTAAAATCTGTCAACTGCACATGCAACAACAAGTTTTGGATAATTCAAAAATTTATTTTTCAAATTGGAAACTTAGATGTGTTTCATGATTTATTGTCGAATTTCGCAACAAATCTAAATCAATATTATCCTCTCTAAACAGAACGAGGACTGACCGACGCAGCTCCCGTCAAAGAACCAGTCATTACCCCTGCTCACCATGAAGCTTTTGAAGGTAAGATTTTCCTTATCAAGTATATGGAATAATTAAATTATTTTCGTCCACCCGTGCTAAAAAGGATCTTGTGGTATTATTATTAAATGGTATATATAAATATAAATGTAATTCCCACACCTTATCAATGCTTGATGTAAAACATTCTCGATCTTTTCTTCAGGAAGAGCAGAAGGTATTATCGAAGAGGCAAGAGGGGTGGATGAAGATGATGAAGCAGACACAGCGAATAGTGCGGGCAACACTGATGACGAAACTAATCAACGTGGTGCCCGGAGCGCAGGTGATGCAGCAACAGATCAACGCGCACCAGCTCCATGGGGCGCTGCTGCCATTAGTAAACCGAAGCGCAAAGGAAAAGGAACTCAAATCAATGTTAGCAACTGAATTCATAATGGTCCATAAAGGCCCACTTTGTATCAATTTCTAATGATACCCGATTAAAAATCTAAAAAATGTAATTTCATTTTTTTATTTATAAATTTAGCTAACGGTCTACATCACCTTAAATGTCTGACCTGAAATCTGATTTCAAGAGCGAATTGAATGCCCTGCGGAAAACATAAGGTCCCTTTGAGGGTCTAAGCCAGACGAACATTACCTTCTTCACCATCTCACATATGTTTGCCATTTACCAATATCTTTCTTACAACTCATAAAGAAGAAAACCTAATCCCTCTAAACGTATCCTGACGAAACTTTTCAATGGAACGTATTAATATATTCATATATGCCTATCTCCATTTTTCGTTAAGTGTCTTCCATCAAACGTAATAGCCTCCCGTTACTTCCTTTCTAAGCACAAATCTTTTTCCTTCCATCCCAATATCTTACCATCATTGACACCATGGAATTGAGTAAATTTTACCCCATTTAAAAAAAAAGCTTTCTGAATGTGTCGGCATGTCTTTTCGGGATTGGTTTAAGCTTTCTTACACAAAGCTTTTACCACTTAAAATGCTTCCTTACAAACTATTTAATTCTATTATTCTTGAGAAACAACTAGGAAATTTTTTAACACATTTTTGAATCATTTCCACCAGCATTACGTTCATTGGTTTTCCAATTTAGTGACGTGAGGTCTCGCAGACCGCTAATAAAATTCGGTAGCAAAATTTCGGAAATAAATAATGAGAAGGCTTAATTTTAAGAGTATTATGTCCTTATTATACAAAGTTATGATGCTCACGAGGATTATAGATATTTTAAAATACAAATTTTGAAAATATTCACAATTTTTGAAACGCAGCGGTCTCTCAGACCGCACCCCACATAGCACAAAATATCTTCTAGATGTCTAGAAAATATCTAGAATGTCTTCCACTAATGTCTATAAAATATCATGTAATATATTCTAGATATCTTCTAGATATCAAAATGTCTGCTTTTCCGATATCTACAAGATATATTTGAGAAGATATTTTATAGTCATTAATATTTAAACTCCATCCATTGGGAAAATTCAGGGTAATTAAATGATTCGCTAACGATCCCAGGCATCAATGGAGGATTTATGGGGGCAAGGGGGCACGTACCCCCCCCCCCAGATAGTTTAAAACTAGGCAAGAATTTCAACACAGTTTATCATTATGATCGTTCTATTTTGTGTATTACAGAGCCTCAATCAGTAGAATAGCGAATGGGTGGGTCTTGGGGGTCCGGTTCCCCTCCCCCCAATCCACCCCCCAAATTTAAAAATTATTTTCCTTAATGAGACAAGAAATGTATTTTTAATTTAGGGGGGGAAGGGTCCGGATATTTCAGGGTACCTATGGCCTTCATATCTCATGTGATATGCCGAAAATCTTGAGAGAGCCCAGTTTTCTCTCATGCCTTTCAATCAGGTCCATTATTTATATTGACTTTCCATAATAAAATATTGATCACTAACCCTATGCCCCACGAATGATTGGAAATTATCGTTGATTCTGTATCTTGAAAAACAATAAAATGAGTGTAATAAACAACATTTAAAGCACATTCTGTATTAGTAAATGTTTTGGAAGTAATTAAGATAATAATTAACTAGTTTCTGGTTTTAACAAATGAAAAAACTTTATAGATTAATGATAATAATAACAACTCATCTCTCGTTTAACAAGATATACATAGATATTGCCCTTAAGTAGAGAGCGATCAGCGGGTCATGATTGACAACAGGGTAGTGATTGCCCCCTCGGTCGTGATTGTCTATGCGGTCGTGATTGTCTACGCTGTCGTGATTGCCTACTCGGTCGTGATTGCCGTCCACTTTCCACAATCATGACCGATTCAATCATGACCGATTCAATCATGACCTCTAGTTCATGACAGAGTCACTCAAATGAATGGTCACCGTGATTGGGATCAAAATAATGACCGACTAAGTCCATCATTAGTTGGAACTCATCGCGGTTTATCGGCTGTGGTGTATCAGCGGCGGGCGGCGATCGTATAAGCTAAGGCATACATTTAGTCTGGTTCTTTCCTTGTCCTTTTCCCTTTTCTTTTCCTTTACTAGACAAACACCTTACTCCCTATTCTCTTAAATTTAAGGATGGATTCTAAAGGCAAACATTTGCTAATATAGACTCGAGGTTTGGTAAAGGCGAGTCTAACCCGAATGAAGAATTACGTAGATAAGTTTGACGAGGGGTCAGATATCGTCAACTTAAGGCTTCGTATTGAGAGGATGCCTGATATCCATCAAGAATACAACGAGGTTCAACGCCAATTGGAATTGGGTGACGATGATGAGGATCATTTACAGGATAGAGAAAATTTTGAGGAAATGTACATGGAAGTATTCGCAAAAAATGACCTCTATTTCGGAAGAAGAGCAAGCAGACTCAAATCGTTCGGTCCAATCTTCGGATCACGGTGGAGGTAGTTCACGGTCAAGACAACTGAAGCTACCAAACATTAAGTTGCCTAATTTTAACGGAAATGCAACAGAATTTCGGCTTTTCCACGATAGCTTCACCAGTTTAGTGTTAAACAATGATGACTTGGATGATATTCAACGCTACTATTATTTACTGTCCTCTCTTAGTGGTGAGGCACATAAACTAATAGAGAACTTGCCCATCATTTCCGACAACTTCAAGGTAGCTTCGGATATCGTTTGTAAAAGGTATGATAATCCCAAACTTATCGCCGCAGCGCATATCAAGCGTCTCTTTTCACTGACAGCAGTGAGTAAGGACTAAGAAGTTGTTGACATGAGAGCATTGGTCAATCAGTTGGTTAGTAATTACAATGCATTGCAGGCGTTACAATTGGAAATTCCTCTGCATGAAATCCTTCTTTCACAACTTGTTCTTGAAAAACTCGACGAACCTACTCGAAAGGAATGGGAAATAAAAATGAATTCTCATCAATTCGCAAGCTTAAATGAATTGTTAGGATTTCTAGAAAATAAATGTCAGTCGTTGGAAGTGATGAAGGCCAATCAGAACGTGAAACATGCAGTAACAAGTTCCAAGCATCAGGAACACGATAAGCAATGGCGGACAAATGCAAGAAAAACGTATTTAGCTGCCAATGATCAGTGTTTATTCTGCAATCAATTGCATTCCCTTCATAAATGCACAGAATTTACCAAACGAGGTGTTCAACAGCGAAATGAATTTGTGAAGCAACATTCTCTTTGTTATAATTGCCTCCAACCTGGACATAGAATGAATAAGTGCAAGTCAGGTAATTATAGATATTGCGGCGGAAGGCACCACACTCTTCATCCTCAGTCATGGTTCAGTCACTGAGTGTGACGGACGTGCTCGACAGCTACCAGAGCAGCGAAGGGCGAGTCCCATAGGAATGGGCTCAGTTTATTTTACGCTGTGTCCGTGTGTTCCCTGAAGTGCTCTACCTATGTTGGGTTATTATTTATTCCTTCTAGTGGCAATTTATTTCTGTTGTGCATAAAGTATAACTCGTCAATTGGTCCAGTTACTCCAATTTACATCATGGCAGAGTGTGGCACTTGTCGTAAAGCCATTACAGGTCGCCAGCCTAAAATTGTTTGTCACGAATGCAAGAAGACCTTCCACGTTAATTGTGTAAACATCTCCAAGGATGACCTGGATTATATTAATGAAGAAAAGCAAATCTGGCGCTGTCAACCGTGCACTGCATTGCGACGACAGTCCATGTCAGCTGTGTCGACGGAATCATATGAGCTTTCTCAGGTCATTACTATGCTAGAGGAGGCCAAAAAAGACCGTGAAAGGATTGAAGCTGACCTTAACAAATCCTTTGAGTTTGTGCACCATAAGATTGACGATAACAAAAAATTACTAGAGGATCAGTATGCGAGAATTAATCAATACTTGGAAATTATTGACAGGTTAAGTGCAGAAAATACGATGCTAAAAAATCGTGTTTCCTTACTAGAAAGTCGTTTGGAGGACAACGAACAAAGTGCTCGTGCTAACGTCATTGAAATTTTTGGAATACCTCAAGAGACAAATGAAAATGTCCTTGACGTAGTACAAAAAGTTGGGGCTGCCCTTGACTTCCCTATATCAAGTGAGCTTATTGACTCATGTCATCGGATGGGGAATAGAGGTGACCCAAATAGAGTGCCGGGCATTGTGGTCAAATTTGTTCGCAAATTTGACAAAGAAGAACTAATGAGGAAGAGAAGGTTGAAGAGGAATTTTTCAACCCGCCATATGGGTTTGAAGCTCGACGCACCTGTTTACATTAATGACAGCTTATCACCAGGAAGGAAGAAACTCTTTGCGACAGCGCGTGAGTACAAAAAGACAAATGGCTATAAATACCTATGGATACGCAATGGAAAAATTTTACTGCGTAAAAATGATAATGATCCTGTGTTACGTATTAATTCTTCTGATGATTTATTGTAATTATATTGCCACGAAATCAGTTTTCGTTGACCAGAACTCAGATTTCTGTTCTTTATGTTCATTGTCTTACTATTGTCAAGGTTTGATTTATACTTTGATGGGTTATAATTTTGTTTGCCCGCTTCTTGCCCGCAGTCTGTTCTTCTTTGATTTAATCATAAAGTACAGGATGTTCAAGGGCGCACATGTTACATTCAGTAGTAAATCCTCATTTTATGTTAAATATGCTTGATTCCAGTGTTGGCTATGCATTCAATGATTTTTTAGTAAAACATGATAATGAATTCATTGTTGTGCATCAAAATATAAGAAGTCTTCGGGCCAATTTCGACAGTTTTACAATCGAACTTCAAAATTTGGATGTCAAACCACACGTGATAATACTTTCCGAAATTTGGGTAGGTGACAGTGAAGTAAATGCTTTCTACCTCCCGGGATATATATCTATTGCTTCATGCAATAATTCCTACAGAGCTGGTGGAGTGATAATCTACATCATGGAAAATATTTCTCATTGTTCTAATAAATGGACTCATTTCACGAGTGCTGATGTTGCTTCTCTTACTATTGATATTGATCCAAAAACGAAATTGACTTTAGTTGCTGTTTATAGACTGTTTGCCCAGCGTGTGCCAATATTTTTAGAAGAGCTGAAGATCTTATTAGATAGATCGACGGAAAAGAATTTATTAATCATCGGTGATATGAACTTATGCATTTTACAGCAGGCAGGATTGGCATATGATTATTTAATTTTAATGGCTAGTCATGGGATGGAACAAATGATAAACACTCCAACTAGAATAACTTCTGATAGTGAATCTTGTATTGATCATATTTTTGCTCGATCAAGAGATAATTTCCCTATGCACTGCGACGCGTTTGATCTGGGACTTACTGACCATCACTTAACAATTTGTTCCATGGAAATAAACCTTAAACTTTTTTCGAGTAAACACGAAACAATCACATCTAAAATCGACTTTAACACTCTCAATAGTCTACTGCAAGACACAGATTGGTCTGCCGTATACCGTCAAAACGATGCTTCATTAGCTTACGAGATATTTCTTCATCAACTCACTTTTCATATTAATACTTCCACTGTAAAATATAAACTAAAAAATAATCATAGGAAAATCAAACCGTGGATAACTAATGATCTTTGTGCACATATTTCGAAAAGAAATTTCTTATATAAAAAAATGAAGAAACAACAGTATAATGATACATTGGTGCATTACTACAAATCCTATAAAACGAGATTAGATGCTGATATTCGCAAAAAGAAAGAAAATTATTTCTTGCGCACTTTTGAAGCCAATCGTAACAATATAGCCAAACAATGGAGAGTCGTGGATGATATTATATGTGCAAAATCGTCGAGAAATAATGTTGAAAATATCAAATCCTTGGAAAATGGTGAACTTATAACGAATTCGCAAGGTATTGCCAATGAGTTTAGAAAATTTTTCAATCAGATCATAGAGCAAAATACGGCCCGTATCAATGCAGTCAATTATACTCTTCCTCCTGATTATAATAGTTGGTTTCCAAGAAACTGCTCTCAGCACTCTATCTTCTTTGCTCCGACATCTATTGAAGAGGTGCAGAATATAATCAAAAGTTTAAATTCCAATAAGTCTAAGGGGTTAGATAACATTTCCACCAATACTGTCAAGGCTATTAACGAAAACGTGGCACCCATCTTAACTTATATTGTCAATTTAAGCCTGCAGCAGGGCGTGTTTCCTGATATACTAAAATGCGCACTTATTGTACCAATTTTTAAAAATGGAGATCGAAAGGATATTAAGCAGTATCGTCCTATTTCTCTTCTTCCGGTTTTTTCTAAAATTCTGGAAAAAATAGTTAAATCTAGGTTATTAAGTTTTTTACAAAAAAATAATTATTTCAGTAAAGCGCAATTCGGTTTTCTGAAAAGCAAATCTGCTGAGGACGCCCTATTGGAATTCTGCTCTGATCTATATGAGAGCATAAACAGAAATAATAAGACTGGTGGTTTATTTATTGATATAACAAAAGCCTTTGACTCTGGTAATCACGAGATATTGCTATCAAGATTGTCGGAGGCTGGAATTAGAGGTGTTGCAAACGATTGGTTCAAGAGTTACCTGTTGGGAAGGTCGCAAAGGGTAATAATTAACGATTGTACTAGTGAGGAGGTGTCCTTCACATGTGGTGTCCCTCAAGGTTCCGTCTTGGGACCAATTTTGTTTTTAATTTATGTCAATAATTTTTGCAACGGGGCATTTCATGGAAAACTTACTTCTTTTGCCGATGACACGGCATTATGTTATTCGTCATTTAATGTCTCCGATGTTGTATCACAAATGCAAAATGATTTGAATAGAATTAATTATTGGTTCTTGTGTAATAATTTTGTTCTGAGTGTAAAATCAAAGTTTATGTTGTTTGGCTTGAAAAGTATACTGGTGCCATCAGATGACGTTTTCTATAGATGTTCTCATTGCTTGACTTCAAAAGGTAGAGCTTGTAACAATTGCATAAAAATTGATCATGTAAATCATATAAAGTACCTCGGTTTAATATTAGATAACCATTATAACTGGAAAATGCACATCAACAAATTGAAATCTGAGCTGATTATTTCCTTGAGAAAATTTTATCTTCTCACGTATAAATGCCCAGTATCCATTTTGAGGACGGTGTATTTTCCTCTGGTAAATTCAAGAATTCAATATGGAATATCATGTTGGGGAGGCACATATCACTCTAATGTTAAACCAATTAAAATTATTCATAATAAAATCCTAAGGGTGATCTTAAGAACCTCCAGGAATGAATCATCCTTCCCACTGTATGTAAGGTTAAAAATCCTCCCAGTTAGACATTTGTTTGTATATAAAACATTAAGAATTTTTTACAATTGTGGTGGACATAAAAATAAACCTTGTCCCTGCACAAAAACTTTAAGATTCCACGAAATTACTTCCATTCCTAAACCAAAAATTGAAGCCTATAAAAATTTCTTTAATTATTTAGCACCAAAATTGTATGTAAATCTCTGGCAAAAATTACAAGGTTGTAATAGCGAATCTGAATTTGTAAAAAAACTGAGAGACTGGTTGTTTTGTCATAAAAATATTGAATTTTTATTTGAGACAATTAAATAATCTGTTCTTTTAATTGCTTAAACTTATTTTGTTACTAAATTCATTATAATTTCATTTCATGTTAATTTTCCTATTACTGTATTCTAATCGTATTTTGTATGTTTTCAAGATTGTTTACATGCACATGGACAAATGTTTCTATGAAGGACTCATAGAAGAGCCACTTTTGTTTAAAGGTTATTATAAAATGTACTGCCGAGCATTGCCTTATTTCTATGTAATGGCAACCCCTAATCAAGACTTATCTTAAGGGGTGTCTAATTTCACTGTTAATGTATGCATATGTTGTAATATTTTGGGGCAGTGAAATAAATATCTTTATCTTATCTTATCTTATCTTCTACACGAGATAGAAGGCAGCAAGGTCGTGTCAAGACAGAAACCTTTTTCCACCAATGGATCACCTCATCATTCACAAAATGATTTGAAAGAGGACGCCAATGGAGTACAAACGAGCAATTCTCATTGTTCTTTGAAGAGAACGTCAGAAACTCAAGTACTTTTATCCACTGCTATGGTCAAGGTACGCGACAGCAGCGGAAAATTCCACACCTGTAGAGCACTGCTAGATTCGTGCTCTCAGTCTCACTTTGTGACAGAATCACTGGTGCAGCGTTTAAATTTGAGGAAAACGAGAAAAAACACACCAATTGAAGGTATCAACACGCAAAAATCTCAAGTGAAACACTGTGTTACTCTACAGATCCAGTCTAGAATTAGTTCATACAAAATCACAGTTGAGTGCTTGGTTCTACCAAAAATATCAGGAGACATACCTTCAACGTACTTGAATACAGCAAATTGGAATCTTCCAAGGGAACTTCCTCTTTCAGACCCTGCGTTCAATGAACCGGGAAAAAAATATTTGCTGATAGGAGCTGATATTTTCTTTCACATTCTCAAACCTGAGCGGCAGATAAGACCAGGACCTTATCCTGTCATGCAAAATACGGAGTTGGTATGGATTCTAGCTGGACGTTTTCATCCTCAGGAGGAGGCAGTGTCACCTTTTCTTCCTAAAAAGGCATTCTTTCTTGCAAATGCGCTTAGTCTTGATGATCAGTTAAAACGATTGTGGGAGATGGAGAACTTTACACAGCCTCCATGATCAAAGGAAGATGTAGAATGCGAGAAGCATTTTTGTCAACAACACGACCAGAGATGACACTGGACGATATGTGGTCCGGCTACCCTTCAAGGAAAATCCTGAATGCTTGGGAGACTCACTGGAAATGGCGACAGTGAGACTTCATCATCTGGAAGGACGTATTGACAGAAATCCTAATCTACGTGCAGACTATGGAGGATTTTTAGCCGAATACTTGGACACATGAGGGTCACTAGCCACTTGGACACATGAAGGTCATTCAAGGTTCTCTTGCAGCAACTTTGGTTAAAGGGAATAGACTGGGACGAAGAACTACCGGACGAAATGCTACAGCAATGGCAACATTGGTACACTCAACTTCAGAAAATTGACGAAATCTTTATTGATAGGCCAGCAGTTGTAAAGGGAAGCCTTAGGGATCTTTAAATTCACGGTTTTTCAGATGCTTCCGAGAAGGCATATGGTGCTTGCATCTATATTCGATCAACCAATGAAAGGGGCCAGACAAGAGTTAAACCAGTGGCGGCTCGTGAGTCAAATGCTGGGGGGGGGCGCACTCCACTGGGGGGTCATAATGTTTTAATATTTCGCGTATTTTATTAAGTTTTTACGGCAATCTAGGAATAAAATTTTGTGATGCCATATGTTCCGTTTTTTTCAACAAAAATACGTAGTTTTCCTAAGAAAGCTTGATTAATAAATACTAAATGCAGTAGACTCTCGGTCATACGGATCGGCTTAGTCCGGACTCTCGATTATACTGATCAATGATCTTGAAGAATAGAAATATATTTGCTGCGATATTTTGCAAATACAAACGAAAATACGTAACTTTAGGTTTTAGCGCCTACATTCTTCGTGCGGATATGCCCGCAATACACTTATGTAGTTCGCTTTGCAATCATAATGCGTTATTTGTCAAATCTATACAACATTTGCAATGATTCAGGTAGCAATGACACTTGTAACACCTGAGGAGGGAGGGGAGTGTCACTGACTTCCACTGGGCAACAAACACTACTAGAATGCGCGCGCTTTGCTATTGCAGATGTAAACTTTGATTGCGGTGTTCGCGTTGCTTCTTGAATTCAGTATGATTTAAAATTAATAATTAAGCATTTCTCACACATTTTTAACAAAATCTGAAATACTCACATGCCTTTAGTTATATTGCAGAAGTCCATCCTTCTTTCCTTTTGTCCAGCAAAGTGATCAATTACACGTTCGTTGAAATCAGCGCCGGACAACAATTTCTTTCCGATTGAACACATGGCAAGGGCGCTAGTCTATAAATAAACAAGGGACGACACAAAATGGGCCGACGAAAAATACGACCAAAAAGAACAAGGTGCCTGGACACAGAATTGGGGACAATTTTTCCCTATATTTCCCTAAAACATAAACGAGCACTGTTGATTAATTCAAAATTGTCTTCTTGAATGTACACACAGCACTAAGAAACTTCTTAATAGGCAATTACGCACAGTTAACTCCTCGAAAATGATGTCTGAACTCATTTCACTCCGTTCTTTCCGAGAGCCTTGCCTGGTCTTGCCGTTACATTAAGGACGACTCAAGGGAGATAGAAGTCTTGGTCCACAAATGCTGATTCAGCTGAGGGACGAATTTATGTTCAGCAAAGGCATTCAAGTAAACAAAAACGTCACGGACCAACGCCTTGAGTCTAAGATTCATATGTGGTAAACACACGAAACGCCAACGGGTTGCACTTGGAATAACCATGTCTTCGAAATCATTGCCATGATATAATAGAATATAAATTCTAGATCGTAAAAGACTCTGAACCACAGATAGGAGCTGTAAGGATCTCCGCACTGATATGAACTCTTCGAAGACACTTAAATCAGACCCAAGTGACATTTTCCGTCAGACAGCTACCGCTCTGCCGCTGAGGAATTAGGTGAACATGAACTAATAGAACAAGGACAGCTAGAAAAATGATGAACCTACACACAGAAGGTGAATTGTACGCGGAACTTCTTGACATTCATTGAATGACTCTATTTAAAGTCACGCTTACGAGTTAGATCATGTTTAATCCTTCACACTATCACGCACGCACCTATTTCTTAAATTATAAATCAGTGGGGAATGTTAACTGATTTTTCCTAATACTGCAGGTCTGTTGATAAATTTATCTGAAAAATAGGTACCGCATTTCTAATCATCGGGAAGATATGAATACATTGTTAAGGCCTAAATATTATAATATTAGTTTCCCCAAGGTTCTTGAAATTCGTAATCATATCAGAACTGTGGCAAATACTCGAAAATAGTTTTCCTACGTCAATACGGCCTTTAACTAGTTGGATTTTATGTGTTCCGGAAATCAAACACCAAAAAACGCTAGCATAATGGGATAATTTATTTTCTGTAGCAATACCTACCAGTAATTAAAAATAAAATCGTATAACTACACCCAGTACAGTGACTATTCTGATCCCGTACGTCCCTTATCTGTGGCAGCACCAAGTAGACGCCAGATTATACGCCCGCCGGCCTGCGCAGCGATGTCAACTCACACGTCGCTCTGTGCATTCTCGGACGACGTCCCAAGACTTCCATAAGACATAAGGTTAGACGCGTCATAGCACCAGCAGCCCCCACCACTACCACTCTCCATATAACTGCATGGGGATGGATTGGGACGTTCTGGCCAGCGCCCCACAGCTACAAATACGAACTTCTCGCGCTATTTCTTTTCGTGTTTTTCCAACACTTTCGATGTATGTGACTGAAAAAACACTGACTAATTAGATGTATAATTATAAAATAATGGATATTTATTTTTTTTACTTTTTCAAATATTTGGGAGGGGCGACGTCCGAGAGTCCTTATGGGCAAACCGCCACTGAGTTAAACTACTTTGTGCTAAGTCAATAGTGGCTCCAGTGAAACGGGTCTCGCTTCCACGGCTTGAATTGTGCGTGCGTTTCGAATAGACGTGCTAACACTAAAGCTGCGCAGCTTTAGTGTTAGCACGTCTATTCGAAAAGGTGACTACTGCAGTTAGCCACATTAAATTCAAGACATTTTTGTGGACTGATTCTACGGTGACATTAGCATGGATAGCAGCGTCACCAAGTAAATGGAAAACATTTGTAGCAAATATAGTGGCAGAGATACAAGAAAAAACGTCAGACGCGCAATGGTGTCACGTTTCATCTGAAGATAATCCTGCAGATTTGATTACCAGGGGATTAAATGCAGATAACCTTACCCATAATAGAACATGGTGGAACGGACCTTCCTGGATTCGCAGAATGCCCTCTACATGGCCGAACTCAGGTAAACAAGTAATGACAGAAGAAATTCCAGAACAGAAAGGGGAAAGAAAAACCTTCGTAAGCTTGAAGGTTCAAACGTCTAGTATCATAGAAAGGTTTTCTAGTCTGAGAAAATTGCAACGAGTGATGGCGTATTGTCTACGCTTCAAAGGGAATTCCAGAACTACCCGTGTAAGAAGACAAATCGGTGAATTAACTCAGGAAGAAATGGAGAAATCACTTCAGCTCTTGATCAAGATGGCGCAGTACAGTGAATTCTGTCAGGAGATACACGACCTGAAAGACAATGGGGCAGTTAGTTGTAAGAGCAATTTAAAATCCCTGAATCCAATCTGTTATGCGGATGGACTTCTACGGGTAGGAGGCCGATTGCAGAATTCCGACCATCCTTTTCAACAGAAGCATCCTGCTATTTTACCACAACGACATCATTTGGCCAAACTCATAATCCAAGAGGAACACAAGCGACTTCTTCATGCGAGAGGTCAATTTTTACTGAATTCACTGAGAGAGAGATTTTGGATTCCCAATGGAAGGAATCTGATTAGAATGATAGTCCGTCGCTGTTTGCCTTGTAGCAAGTTAAGGGCTCAAGCAACGACACAGTCAATGGGACAGCTTCCGAGCTACCGAGTAAATCCCTCAACACCTTTTAGAAACAAAGGGATTGACTATGCAGGACCTTTTTTCATAAGGTAAGGTTCACCACGATCCAGAATAAGAGTTAAATGCTATACAGCAGTGTTCATATGTCTTGCCACGCGTGCTATACATTTGGAGGTAGTTAGTGACATGACAGCTCAAGCATTTCTTGCAGCCTTTAAGAGATTCATTTCTCGTCGAGGGTGGTGCCAAAAAATCTACAGCGACAATGGGACTACATTCGTGGGGGCCGACAAGGAGTTGCGAAGCTTACGTGAGACCGTGAGTACAGTTCAAAAACATGATTCTCTGACTGAGTTTTCAATTAGAGAAGGGATACGCTGGCACTTCATTCCACCCCGATCTCCTCACTTTGGCGGAATATGGGAGGCTCGTGTTAAGTCCTTCAAGTATCATTAGAGAAGAGTCATGGGAATGGCGTGCTTGAGCTTTTAAGAATTCACCACTCTTGTTACCCATATTGAAGGGTGTCTCAATTCAAGGCCTTTAGTTGCTCTTTCCAACGATTCAAACGATCCCTCTGCATTAACTCCCGGCCATTTTCTCATTGGCCAACCCATTACTTCTATCCCAGAACCAGATCTAATTGACATAAGATTTGGCTTGCTTTCTAGATGGCAGCAGTTGTAGCGGCAGTTGCAGCAGTTCTGGAAGAAGTGGTCGAATGACTATTTGATTACTCTGCAGCAAAGGAACAAGTGGTCCATGGTCATAAATAACCTTAATCCGGGTGAATTAGTAGTTTTAAAGGAAGACAACACATCTCCTTTGTCCTGGAACCTAGGTGTAATTGAACAAGTTCATCCTGGTGTCGACGGACTTGTGCGTGTGGTAACAGTACGGACCAAACACGGAACATATAAGAGGCCCATTAATAAGATTTGTCTTTTGCCTTTAAATGAAACTGACGATTAATTACATTTATTTCATAATTATTTTTTATTCTAATCACATTTTATTTCGTGTTATTAAAAAATGGGCCCTATATCCATTTTTTGGCGGGCGGTATGTTCCGACTCAGGACGTTTGTGGCACTGATGTAGCGTGAGATAGTGCTGGGAGGCAGTCACGCCTGAACGATGGCAAGGAGAGGTTGAGCAGATTCCATGGTCCCTCATTAGTGACTCAGTTTCAAATGTATTCTATGTTCGTGGAATCCTGCGATGTGAATTGCGGCGAAGTAAAATTATAGTGATACAGTCCACTATCTTTCATTACCGCATCAAATATTTTTTGGTCCTTCGGGCCGGATTCTACAAACGAAGATTTACTCTAAGGGCGTGTTGCTACGAGCGAGCTAGGCCATTTCTACGCAGCTCCGAGAGTACAACCTTGGCGGACAACGCGCGTTCTCGGCGGCGCTAATCTCCACGCTATCTCCCAGTCGGCGCTATATCTATCATTATCTCCTTGTCGGCGTCTCTACACTCAATACCAGGAGGGCGAGCATCTGCTGTTGGAACTCATCGCGAATTGTGAATTGCAGCGAAGTAAAATTATAGTGATACAGTCCACTATCTTTCATTACCGCATCAAAAAATATCTAGAAAATATCTTCTCAAAGATATCTTGTAGATATCGGAAAAGCGGACTTTCAGATATCTACGAAATATCTAGAAGATATCTAGATGATATTACAAGGTATTTTCTAGACATTAGCAGAAGACATTCTAGATATTTTCTAGACGTCTAGAAGATATTTTGTGCTATGTGGGGTGCGGTCTGAGAGACCGCTGCGTTTCTAAAATTGTTAATATTTTCGAAATTTGTATTTTAAAATATCTATAATCCTCGTGATCGTCATAATTTTGTATAATAAGGACATATTATCCCTTAAATTTAGCGTTCTCATTATTTATTTCCGAAATTTTGCAACCGAATTTGGTTAGCGGTTTTTGAGACCTCACGTCACTAAATTGGAAAACCAATGAACGTAATGTCGGTAGGAATGATTCAAAAATTTGTTAAAAAATTTCCTAGTTGTTTCTCAAGAATAATAGACTAAATAGTTTGTAAAGAAGCATTTCAAAAGGTATCACGTGTGTGATTATATGCTTAATTTAAAAAGGTACGATAATAATAACAACTCAAGTTTTTTTGATAAAAGTCTTTTGATCCTGTTTCAAATAACAGTTTTTACTAGGAAATTGGTTCGTATTGGGAATGCATTATATTAACACGTTCACTGCGGCGTGCGACACTGTGTCGCGTGGCAAGTTTGTTTTTGCCGGCGGGCGTCGACAGTGCATCGCTGTTGACTCCTTTACTTTTTTAGTGCCCGTATTGGTTTCGCTTGAAGCGAATTTCTCTCCGATGCATTCTCAGCCCTCAGAAAGGTCGGCAGATAGTTCCGGTGGTTTCCGCCGTGAGTTTAGAGTTTTTTGTTGCTGGCCAAGATACTCAATTTGTAAGGTGGGTTCATTGGCCCCTGAATTTTTTTTTCGGAATTTGTTACCGCATACATTTCCATTACAAGCTTTACAAGCTTCAGCTTCAGCTAAGCAAAAAAATGGCTTTGCAACGTTTAATGAACTTTTGTTTTACTGCGGTTTCCCGGATGAGTTGGATGAAGTGACAATTGTGTTAAGAAAGCTGATGTCGTGGCATTATGGGAATTACGACTTAGAGAAGCTTACAAAAGGCTTAAGAATATACTACATATAATATATTCTATCCAAGGTAAAGTAGGGTCTTTTAATGGTATTCCATAAAGAAATTATCTTCAATCACGCAAAGCAAAAGCTTTGTGTTAGAAAGCCTATACCTAGCCCAAAAAGACATCCCGACACATTCCAATAGCTTTCTTTTTAAAGGGGTAAAATTAACTTGCATCCGTGGTGTCAATGATATTGAGGTATTGAGATGGAAGGAAATAGATTTGAGCTAAGAAAGGAAGTAACGGGAGGCTATGACGTATGATGGAAGAGACTTAACTA
The DNA here is from genome assembly GCF_921293095.1 of Ischnura elegans. Lineage (NCBI taxonomy): Eukaryota > Metazoa > Arthropoda > Insecta > Odonata > Coenagrionidae > Ischnura > Ischnura elegans. Next base: position 78,540,627 of record NC_060254.1, on the reverse strand, counting down.
AAAATGGAGATAGGCATATACGAATATATTAATACGTTCCATTGGAAAGTTTCGTCAGGATACGTTTAGAGGGATTAGGTTTTTTTCTTTATGAGTCGTAAGAATGATATTGGTAAATGGCAAAGCTATGTGAGATGGTGAAAGAAGGTTATGTTCATCTGGCATAGACCCTCAAAGGGACCTTATGTTTTCCGCAGGGCTTTCAATTCGCTCTTGAAATCAGAATTCAGGTCGGACAGTCAAGGTGATGTAGACCGTTAGCTAAATTTATAAATAAATAAATGAAATTACATTTTTTTAGATTTTTAATCGGGTATCATTAGAAATTGATACAAAGTGGGCCTTTATTGACCATTATGAATTCAGTTGCTAACATTGATTTGAGTTCCCCTTTTGTTGCCCTTCTTTTTAAGAGTGGCAGCAGCGCCCCATGGAGCTGGTGGGCGTTGATCTGTTTCCCTATCACCTGCGCTCCGGGCACCACGTTGATTAGTTTCGTCATCAGTGTTGCCTGCACCATTCGCTGTGTCTGCTTCATCATCTTCATCCACCCCTCTTGCCTCTTCCATAATACCTTCTGCTATCCCTGAAGAAAAGATCGAGAATGTTTTACATCAAGCATTGATAAGGTGTGGGAATTACATTTATATTTATATATACCATTTAATATTTATACCACAAGATCCCTTTTAGCACGGTTGGACGATAATAATTTAATTATTCCATATCGGTGATACGGAAAACCTTACCTTCAAAAGCTTTATGGTGAGCAGGGGTAATGACTGGATCTTTGACGGGAGCGGCGTCGGTCAGTCCTCGTTCTGTTTAGATAGGATAATATTGATTTAGATTTATTGCGAAATTTGACAATAAATAAAGAAACAAATTAAAGTGTCCTATTTGAAAAATAAATTTTTTATTCGTCCAAAACTGGTTGTTGCATGTGCAGTTGACGGATTTTAAAATTTTAACCAATTTTTTAAGGTGATTTCTTATCAAAAGGAAGAGGAATCAGATGGAGGAACATTCCGCAGTGAAATATTGATATAAAGCAACTCACCCAATGGGAAGAAGTTGATGCCGATCGCCAAGATTCCAAAGAGGAGGAAGACTTTTGCGTTCACCACCATCTTGTCTGCTACACGGAATACACTTTCACTTGATCTCGTAGATCGAAGGCGAGGAGCACTGTGAATGCTCTCGGCTTATATGCGATGGGGATCACCGTAGACCTATATCGCCCACGCTGATGACTTTTTGTCCTCAATTTGATCACGTGATTTAGGTGATTCATTGCCGTGCTGATCATGACGCTCATTTCCGCTAGTTATTTTGCTGCCGTTGAATGAATAAATGGATATATCACGCCAATGATTCACCGAAATCACGTGATCACATTGAGGGCAAATAGTCATCCGCGTGGGCGATATAGGTCTACGGTGATCCTCATCGCATATAAGCCGAGAGGATTCACAGTGCTCCTTGCCTTCGATATTCGAGATCAAGGGAAAGTGTATTCCGTGTAGCAGACAAGATGGTGGTCAACGCAAAAGTCTTCCTTGTCGTTGGAATCTTGGCGATCGGCATCAACTTCTTCCCATTGGGTGAGTTGCTTTATATCAACATTTCACTGCGGAATGTTCCTCCATCTGATTCCTCGTCCTTTTGATAAGAAATCACCTTAAAAAATTGGTTAAAATTTTAAAATCTGTCAACTGCACATGCAACAACCAGTTTTGGACTATTAAAAAATTTATTTTTCAAATTGGAAACATTAATTTGTTTCTTGATTTATTGTCGAATTTCGCAACAAATCTAAATCAATATTATCCTCTCTAAACAGAACGAGGACTGACCGACGCCGCTCCCGTCAAAGATCCAGCCATTATTACACCTGCTCACCATAATGCTTTTGAAGGTAAGATTTTCCTTATCAAGTATATGGAATAATTAAATTATTATCGTCCACCCGTACTAAAAGGGATCTTGTGGTATTAATATTAAATGGTATATATATAAATATAAATGTAATTCCCACACCTTATCAATGCTTGATGTAAAACATTCTCGATCTTTTCTTCAGGGATAGCAGAAGGTATAATGGAAGAGGCAAGAGGGGTGGATGAAGATGATGAAGCAGACACAGCGAATGGTGCAGGCAACACTGATGACGAAACTAATCAACGTGGTGCCCGGAGCGCAGGTGATATAGAAACAGATCAACGCGCACCAGCTCCATGGCTCACTCCTGACACTCTTAAAGAGAAGGGCAAGGGAAAAGGAACTATAATCAATGTTCGCAACTGAATTCATAATGGTCAATAAAGGCCCACTTTGTATCAATTTCTAATGATACCCGATTAAAAATCTAAAAAATGTAATTTTCTTTTTTATTTATAAATTTAGCTAACTGTCTACATCACCTTAACTGTCTGACCTGAACTTTCTTCATTTCAAGAGCGAATTGAACGCCCTGCGGAAAACATAAGGTCCCTTTGAGGGTCTATGCCAGATGAACATAACCTTCTTTCACCATCTCACATATGTTTGCCATTTACCAATATCATTTTTACGACTTCTAAAGAAATAAACCTAATCCCTCTAAACGTATCCTGACGAAACTTTCCAATGGAACGTTTTAATATATATTCGTATATGCCTATCTCCATTTTTCGTTGAGTCTCTTCCATCATACGTCATAGCCTCCCGTTACTTCCTTTCCAAGCTCAAATATATTTCCCTCCTTGCCAATTTTCTTACTATCATTGACACCAAGGACGTAAGTTTATTTTATACCCATTATTCCATGTTCGAGTGAATCGCTTCTTTCAATTTCTGCCTCTGACTAGGATCATCATTTTAAATGCCCAGCACCGAATCTCTTTTTGATCTCTCCTATTTTTTCTAATCCTCAATGCTTTCCCTTTTAACAAAAATGCTACCGGAATGTGTCGGCATGTCTTTTAGGGCTAGGTTTATGCTTCCACGCACACATCTTTTGCTTTGCGTGATTGAATAAAATTTTTTAAGGATTACCCTCAAAAGACCCTACTTTACCTTAAATATATTGACGATCAATTCCTTCTCTTAGTCTCACGACGTCCGTACTTAATAAAAGGAAAGCTACAAAGGAAAGGTTCGCGATTCGTAATAAAAGTGTAAAGAAAGAAGCGTAAATAAAGCGTTATTTGTAAATTGCTTGAGCATTTGCTTTTTATGTGTAGAAGGCTGGTGTCCTTACACCCCCAGCCACACGCGTGACATGTCATCAATTAGATACGATCGGTCACTAGACATCATCATCTGGTGGCACGTCATCACCTAGTGACAATGATCACTAGATGACGACGCTCTACGTCGAAACCTAGGGCCTAGAGTATTAATTTATTTGGGATTTAAAGTTTTCTTTTGCATTTCAATACCTTTTTTAACCGTTAGATTTCGTGTAATTATATTGAACTTTCCCAGTCCCTTTATCGCTCTCTCTATTTCTCGCGCTCTCTGCCTATGGACCCAATAATATCTCCGATCTCCGATTCTCGCTTCTTCTCCTCCACTGCCTCTCTCTTCATCCCATCATCCAATCCGCCTCTCCTCTGCCGCACTCCACACAGCCATCCTCCCTAATCCTCTTATCCCACCAAACGGTCAGTGTCCGTCCTACCATCATCTCCCCTTCCTCCCATAAGCATTCCCACGCCCTCTATCGTAGCAGCATCCACCTATCGCGCGTCCCTTTCTTTCCCTGATCCACCTTCTAACATCCTCCTGGGCAGTTCATCGATCAAAGGGTGCCAGTGTTACCGATTGATTCGCAGCGTATCAAGCTGGTACCATCGGATATCGAGCGTGAGACAGTGTGTGAGAATTTGAATTTGCCCGCATTAAGTGTATTATGTAGTTCTAAGTTGTTGGTGCTACATGCCTTTAGGGATCAGCGCCACTGAGGCATTGCGTATTTTTTTGTACATTCTTCTGCATCGTGCTCGAGTCAGACACCTACTGCCTGGCCGAGTGCGAACATGCGGAGCAACTAGAGAGAATAAAACCAGCTGCCGGAGAATTTCTTTGCTTATTCCGTTTTACATGGAACATTTTTGGTCCTTCTGGCCGGATAAGCTGGTGCTAATTACTGACAGACGAACTGGACTGAAATTTGTCAACCTTTTGCTGAATGAACGATAAGTTACTTTTTCTTTTTTCTGTGAATTCTTGCTTGGTGTCTGATTGCTGACTTTTCGTGCTAATTTCTCTACTGAGGAACGCTTGTGCTATAAAGCTTGTGATTTCAATCACTTTCTGAACAAAATTACGGGCTACTTCTCTAGAACACGGACCACGTGTGCTTCGAGACGCGACAGTCAAACGCTCCTGCTAATGCCCCACTTAACTGTTGCCCCTCATGCTGCTCGGCGTAAAACTGAATGTGTTGCTTCGCATGGCGAATTCTCTTAAGAACGTGCTTATGTTCTCTTTGCTTGCTCTAATATCGCTTCATGATTTTCATATTTGCTTATAATGACTTAATTCGTCATTCTCTATCGTGTGTGTTAAACTGCTTACGGAATCAAGGGCCGCTAAAGTCACGATGGAGTCCTTTAAATTCCAGCAGGAAAAACTTCTTCGTAAAATTACGAATTCTTTCACGAACTTTAAGAAGGAAGGAAGAGCCAAAATGACTCGGGGTGCGTGTGAAGTACGCTTAGAACAATTAGACGGGTGGTGGAGTCAACTAACGCGTGACCACAGTTCAATGATTAGGTCAAAAGAAGTTGACTTCGAGGATATTTATTTTAAAAACGATTTTTTTGAAGTGGCTGAAGAAAGTTATGTCTCTCAGAGGGGAGAATTTAAGGAGTACTTAAACTGCTTAACGAGGGACGAATTTTCGAATACAAGAGAGAGTGCTTCAAATGTGATCCCCGGGGAAATTAATTGTAATGCTCAGCTAACTAACTTACCTCGTTTGAACTTGCCAAAATTTTCTGGTGTGTTCTGCGATTGGCTGCCGTTTAAGGAAATTTTTGATTCCTTGGTAGTGGGAGAAAAGGCCATCGCCGACGTAGCTAAAATGCACTATCTACGAAGCTGTGTAATCGGGGATGCTGCAAATTATATTTCTTCAATTCCAGTAACTGGGAACAATTTTCACTTAGCCTGGGAAACCCTTATGAACGCATACGAGAACAAGCGTCGTCAAGTCAATGCGCACATCGACAGTTTGTTTTCTGTGACGGCTGCTAAAAGTGAAAATTCCGCAGAGTTGAGACGAATTTTGACATCAACTCTAAACTGTGTGCGACCATTGAATAATTTACGACAAGCAGCTGAGCAAAGGGACGACCTGTTAGTCTACCTTACCGTTAGCAAGTTGTATCCACCAACTCGTAAGGAGTGGGAGAACCATCTGGGGAATTCAACCATGCCAAGAGAGCCTGCAACGTTAGATACTCTTGTCAAATTTTTAGAAAGTGCGATAATCAGCTCCGAAGCATTTGAGAGCGGGACTCATGGGACTTGTAAATCTACCAAATACAGTCCGAACAGTGCAAAAAACAAAAATTATTCTGACTAAATATTCGAGAGTATTTCACATGGGCTACGATTCCAAAAAGACCGAAGACAAATGTGCTTTGTGTAATCGATCACATTTCATAATGTTTTGCGACCAATTTAGAGAAAAGACTCCACAGCAACGACAAGAGATAGTGAAATCAAAGCGCCTTTGTTTGAATTGTCTCTCGCGTCATTCAATAAAGTGTTGTCAGTCCAACAAAAGGTGCAGATTCTGCCAGGGAAAGCATCATTCGATGGTTCACGAGACAGAGGAGCCCGCAAAGCAATCTATCCCGTCACCAGAATCTTCTCACGCACATAATAGTGTTTCACCTGAAGACGATTCAGATAAATCCACATTAATGCACATTACCCCCGCCCCCAAAACGTGTTATTTGCTGCTTGCTTCGGTGCTCGTTAAAGTAATTGGACCACATGGTCACTCAGTACGTAACATCACTTTTCAGGTATTTTCTGTTTTGTAATTTAGCTATTATATTTTAATTACATTGTAATGATATGTAAGATACTTCTGTCAACTGACTATTTCACAGAGCAATATTTTTTTCAGTAGTTTTCTTGTTGCCTGGAAACGAGTCACATTTTTCTTGGAGCCTATGGCATTAGAATCGGTGGAATCGGTATCTGTAGAATCGGAATCGGGATCGGAATCGTTAAAATTTTGGAATCGACCCATAACTAATTATGAGTATTTTAAAATATCTAAGATCCACGTGAACGTCATTAATTTTTTATAATAAGGGCATATTACTCTAAAAATTGAGCGTTCTTATTATTTATGTCCGAAATTTTGCAACTGAATTTGGTTAGCGGTCTGTGAGACCTCACGTCACTAAATTGGAAAAACCAATGAACGTAATGCTGGTGGGAATGATTCGAAAAGTTGTTAAAAAAAGTTTGTAAGGAAGTATTTTTAGTGGTATTACGTTGGTGATTAATTACTTTATTGAAAAAGCACGATAATAATTACGACTGAAGTGTTTTTGGTATACATTTTCTGATCCTGTTTCAAATAACAATTTTTACTGAAAAATTGGTTAGTATTGGGAATGTATAATATTAAATATAAGTTTTAGAATATTTATACAGTCAAAATAAGCTTCAGCTAAGCAAAAAAATGGCTTTGCGACATTTAATGAACTTTTGTTTTACTGCGGTTTCCCGGATGAGTTGGATGAAGTAACAATTGTGTTAAGAAAGCTGATGTCGTGGCATTATGGGAATTACGGCTTAGAGAAGCTTACAAAAGGCTTAAGAATATACTACATATAATATATTCTATCCAAGGTAAAGTAGAGTCTTTTAATGGTATTCCATAAAGAAATTATCTTCAATCACGCAAAGCAAAAGCTTTGTGTTAGAAAGCCTAAACCTAGCCCGAAAAGACATGCCGACACATTCCGATAGCTTTTTTTTTAAAGGGGTAAAATTAACTTGCATCCGTGGTGTCAATGATATTGAGGTATTGAGATGGAAGGAAATAGATTTGAGCTATAAAAGGAAGTAACGGGAGGCTATGACGTATGATGAAAGATACTGTACGAAAAATGGAGATAGGCATTACGAATATATTAATACTTCCCATTGGAAAGTTTCGTCAGGATACGTTTAGAGGGATTAGGTTTTTTTCTTTATGAGTGGTAAGAATGATATTGATAAATGGCAAAGATATGTGAGATGGTGAAAGAAGTTAATGTTCGTGTGGCTTAGACCCTATAAGGAACCTCATGTTTTCCGCAGGGCTTTCAATTTGCTCTTGAAATCAGAATTCAGGTCAGACAGTTACGGTGATGTAGACCTTTAGCTAAATTTATAAATAAAAAAATGAAATTACATTTTTTAGATTTTTAATCGGGTTATCATTAGAAATTGATACAAAGTGGGCCTTTATTGACCATTATGAATTCAGTTGCTAACATTGATTTGAGTTCCCCTTTTTTTGCCCTTCTTTTTAAGAGTGGCAGGAGTGAGCCATGGAGCTGGTGCGCGTTGATATGTTTCTATATCACCTGCGCTCCGGGCACCACGTTGATTAGTTTCGTCATCAGTGTTGCCTGCACCATTCGCTGTGTCTGCTTCATCATCTTCATCCACCCCTCTTGCCTCTTCCATAATACCTTCTGCTATCCCTGAAGAAAAGATCGAGAATGTTTTACATCAAGCATTGATAAGGTGTGGGAATTACATTTATATTTATATATATACCATTTAATATTAATACCACAAGATCCCTTTTAGTACGGGTGGACAATAATAATTTAATTATTCCATATACTTGATAAGGAAAATCTTACCTTCAAAAGCTTTATGGTGAGCAGGTGTAATAATGGCTGGATCTTTGACGGGAGCGGCGTCGGTCAGTCCTCGTTCTGTTTAGAGAGGATAATATTGATTTAGATTTGTTGCGAAATTCGACAATAAATCAAGAAACAAATAAAAGTTTCCAATTTGAAAAATAAATGTTTTAATAGTCCAAAACTGGTTGTTGCATGTGCAGTTGACAGATTTTAAAATTTTAACCAATTTTTTAAGGTGATTTCTTATCAAAAGGACGAGGAATCAGATGGAGGAACATTCCGCAGTGAAATGTTATATAAAGCAACTCACCCAATGGGAAGAAGTTGATGCCGATCGCCAAGATTCCAACGAGGAGGAAGACTTTTGCGTTGACCACCATCTTGTCTGCTACACGGAATACACTTTCCCTTGATCTCGAATATCGAAGGCGAGGACCACTGTGAAAGCTCTCGGCTTATATGCGATGAGGATCACCGTAGACCCATACCGCCCACGCTGATGACTTTTTGCCCTCAATGTGATCACGTGATTTCGGTGAATCATCGGCGTGATATTCATTTTTTCATTCAACGGCAGCAAAATAACTAGCGGAAATGAGCGTCATGATCAGCACGGCAATGAATCATCTTAATCACGTGATCAAATTGAGGACAAAAAATCATCAGCGTGGGCGATATAGGTCTACGGTGATCCCCATCGCATATAAGCCGAGAGCATTCACAGTGCTCCTCGCCTTCGATCTACGAGATCAAGTGAAAGTGTATTCCGTGTAGCAGACAAGATGGTGGTCAACGCAAAAGTCTTCCTCCTCGTTGGAATCTTGGCGATCGGCATCAACTTCTTCCCATTGGGTGAGTTGCTTTATATAACATATCACTGCGGAATGTTCCTCCATCTGATTCCTCGTCCTTTTGGTTAAAAAAAATCTTAAAAAATTGGTTAAAATTTTAAAATCTGTCAACTGCACATGCAACAACCAGTTTTGGACTATTAAAACATTTATTTTTCAAATTGGAAACTTTTATTTGTTTCTTGATTTATTGTCGAATTTCACAACAAATCTAAATCAATATTATCCTCTCTAAACAGAACGAGGACTGACCGACGCCGCTCCCGTCAAAGATCCAGCCATTATTACACCTGCTCACCATAAAGCTTTTGAAGGTAAGATTTTCCTTATCAAGTATATGGAATAATTAAATTATTATCGTCCACCCGTACTAAAAGGGATCTTTTGGTATTAATATTAAATGGTATATATATAAATATAAATGTAATTCCCACACCTTATCAATGCTTGATGTAAAACATTCTCGATCTTTTCTTCAGGGATAGCAGAAGGTATTATGGAAGAGGCAAGAGGGGTGGATGAAAATGATGAAGCAGACACAGCGAATGGTGCAGGCAACACTGATGACGAAACTAATCAACGTGGTGCCCGGAGCGCAGGTGATATAGAAACAGATCAACGCGCACCAGCTCCATGGCTCACTCCTGCCACTCTTAAAAAGAAGGGAAAAAAAAGGGGAACTCAAATCAATGTTAGCAACTGAATTCATAATGGTCAATAAAGGCCCACTTTGTATCAATTTCTAATGATACCCGATTAAAAATCTAAAAAATGTAATTTCATTTTTTTATTTATAAATTTAGCTAACGGTCTACATCACCTTAACTGTCTGACCTGAATTCTGATTTCAAGAGCGAATTGAAAGCCCTGCGGAAAACATAAGGTCCCTTTTAGGGTCTAAGCCACACGAACATTACCTTCTTTCACCATATCACATATCTTTGCCATTTACCAATATCATTCTTACGACTCATAAAGAAAAAAACCTAATCCCTCTAAACGTATCCTGACGAATTTTCCAATGAGACGTATTAATATATTCGTATATGCCTATCTCCATTTTTCGTTATGTCTCTTATATCATACGCCATAGCCTCCCGTTACTTCCTTTCTTAGCTCAAATCTATTTCCTTCCATCCCAATACCTTAATATCATTGACACCACGGATGCAAGTTAGTTTTACCCCTTTAAAAAAAAAGCTATCGGAATGTGTCGGCATGTCTTTTCGGGCTAGGTTTAGGCTTTCTAACACAAAGCTTTTGCTTTGCGTGATTGAAGATAATTTCTTTATGGAATACCATTAAAAGACTCTACTTTACCTTGGATAGAATATATTATATGTAGTATATTCTTAAGCCTTTTGTAAGCTTCTCTAAGCCGTAATTCCCATAATGCCACGACATCAGCTTTCTTAACACAATTGTCACTTCATCCAACTCATCCGGGAAACCGCAGTAAAACAAAAGTTCATTAAACGTCGCAAAGCCATTTTTTTGCCTAGCTGAAGCTTATTTTGACTGTATAAAAATTCTTAAACTTATATTTAATATTATTCATTCCCAATACGAACCAATTTTTCAGTAAAAATTGTTATTTGAAACAGGATCAGAAAATGTATACCAAAAACACTTCAGTCGTAATTATTATCGTGCTTTTTCAATAAAGTAATTAATCACCAACGTAATACCACTAAAAATACTTCCTTACAAACTTTTTTTAACAACTTTTCGAATCATTCCCACCAGCATTACTTTCATTGGTTTTTCCAATTTAGTGACGTGAGGTCTCACAGACCGCTAACCAAATTCAGTTGCAAAATTTCGGACATAAATAATAAGAACGCTAAATTTTTAGAGTAATATGCCCTTATTATAAAAAATTAATGACGTTCACGACGATCTTAGATATTTTAAAATATTCATAATTAGTTATGGGTCGATTATAAAATTTTAACGATTCCGATCCCGATTCCGATTCTACCGATACCGATTCCACCGATTCTAATGCTATAGGCTCCAAGAAAAATGTGACTCGTTTCCAGGCAACAAGAAAACTACTGAAAAAAATATTACTCTGTGAAATAGTCAGTTGACAGAAGCATCTTACATATCATTACAATGTAATTAAAATATAATAGCTAAATTACAAAACATAAAATACCTGAAAAGTGATGTTACGTGATAGGTATTACTTTAGAATATTAGCACTCATGTTTAAAGTTAAAAGAAAATTATTTCCTTCAATATTTGTTATTGATAATATCTCATCATTATCAATAATATCTCACAAATTAAGTCCCCTCTTACAGACTAAATTTTTTCTCAGAAAGCAAATCATCTTCACTCTGTCAGGATGAAGCCTGTAGCATTTTACTTCACATATTTTTCCTGCAGAACTGAATGTCTTTCACTGAACACAGCGGATGGTGGTATGGCAAGAAACCTCTTTGCTAATACTTTCAGCCTTGGGTAGGAGATACAAGTCTTCCAGTATTTTCCAAGGGAAGGAATTTGGTGGTGCATTCATCTCTGATAAATAAGCTTCCACTTCAGCTTCAACAGTGTTTGCTACGGTGACTTTGGGTACTTTTCCAAATGCATCACTGTATCTTGACAATATACCTGTCACAAGCTCCCTAGTCTTTATTTGCTCCTTTGGAATACAATACGGATTTCCAAGTAGCACTTTAGATTTGATCACAAAATTTTGAACTCGAGTCAAGTTGAAAATGACTCGCAGTATCAAGTTGAGTCGAGTATGATAATTTCTGAACCAGGCAATACAGCAATGCATACTACGATAGATTCTACTCCAATTTTCTATGATGAATGTCTACCCTAATGTAAGAAGGAAAATAAAATGAGGATCGTTGATGGTTACTGTCAGAAGTAGGAGATGAATGAAAATTAATGTGTCTTCAATAGTTCCATAGGGACAATTGAAATTAATTAACCCAAAGTAATATGTCGACCATATATATGTATCCAAACTACAAAGGAAGAGCCCTGAGTATAGTAATTTTCACATCTATAATAAAGATTACGTACAACGTATATGAATCATGTAATATTTGGCCCTTTCAAATTCTCAAGCAGAAAAACCAATTATTCTACATGCTCAGCCAGCAGGTTTTGATGTCTCCATGTTACAGTATTGCTGCCTGCAGAAAATTGCCTTTTGCTCCACACGTGTGTGACTGGGCAAGTACTTTGCCGCCAAAATTGCAAGATTTCGGAGACTTTGGAATTTTTATTAAAAATTATATCAACGATTTTTTTGGATCTTCATGGAATTCAATTGGACGAAGAGAACAAACTATAGAACTAAATTTTAGTTTTGTAGAGCCAAAAAAATTCTGTACTTCTCACGTCATTTAATCAACCTTAAAATCTCTTGCTTTTTTAAGTTCAATAAAGAAACTAACGGGACAAATGAATATCACCTCGCAGTAATAAAAAAGGCCAAAAGAGCCTTGTGGTGTGAAAACTGCCCCGACCTCCCTCGGCCCGCGCGACTCACTTCGGCAAAGGTGGAAAGGGAAAAAGGGTATCGGTTGTTGCCTTTCACGAAAACAGTTCATTTTTCTCTCTCTTACGCAGCTGACTTAATCTTTTCACTTTACTTCAATACCCGAGCCATATTTCTTATGCGTGGGATAGATCCGAAAAATATCCAATCCTTAGTATTTTCACTCGAGTAGAGCGCTAAATGCTTTAGTCGATCTACATATAATCCTTTTTAACATCCTCAGTTAAGTGTTTTAAGCCAATGAAGACGATTATCCATGCTTTTAATGACGATTTTCAAAACTAACGTTTTTAAAAACTTGAAAAATCGGCCTCAGTTACCGAGCCACAGCGTTCCGCGGCGTGTATCTCAGCCTTGACGGGCGATTGAGAAATCACTCTTATTTCCTTCGTCACAAACTTTTTTTTTCCAAGATTTCTAAGTAGTACTCTTTAGAAATCTCTTCTTTATATTGTGATTCAAATTTTGCGAGTTACATTTTTCGTAAACGAAAGATAATGTCTACTTTATGTCAAATTTCACGTGAAAAACGGGTCGGCAATTTTGCGTAGTAAAAGCAGACAGATGAGAGCCAAAATATTCAAAAGTCATTGAAAGCATAGGTAAAGAATATTGTGTTTTTTATTCCAAGAAACTCATACCAACTCAAAACCACCTGGATAAATTCAAAGATTTTTTGAGGAAAAACGATATCTCGCATGGCATTGAAAAATTGGTCATGTTTGGGCCACTGTATCTCACTAAGGGGTCGTATTTATGTAAAATGGCATATAAATCTATATCTGGTAATGATGTATGAGTAGGGGAGACCGGGGCACGTTGACCATAGGGGCAGGATGGCCCAGTCGAGTTAATTCATACAATAGACACTGAATCGTGCCAGGAATCTATCAGAAGGTTGGTAGCACACATCCCCTTTCTCCACAACACCATTATGACTGGCGGAGCAGTTTTTGACAAGTTGTAGCGATTAATTGTATTTGCGCGTGTTTCAGTAAAATTCTACTCCCAGGTAAAATGTGTGTTTTTTAAGTTTTGATCAATTTGGGCCCAATAGTTGAGTGCTATAATTAAAGCTCATAGTTTAAGGATAACTTCTGTGTGGCATACAATCTAAATTGCTGCAGTGAGTTTTGTAACGAATAGAGTTTATTGTAAACATGGCAATGGGGCAGGTTGGCCCAGCGATGACGGGGCACGTTGGCCACCCGGGCCAACATGCCCCGTCCTATGCATTTTTTCGTCAAAAATGTCACTTCCATCATCAATTGAGCTGTCATTCAGGTGTAAATGACTTAATATTGTTTCAAATCGGTTACAATGCATGCTTGCCAACAAGAATGTGGGGAAGTACCTTTTGTTAAGTTTTATTACCTTTTTGGACCAACACATACGTTTATTAGGGTATTTGTCGTAGCATGACATTAGCATTACATGTCATATTACGTGACTTTTTCATGTCATACGTTCCTCCTTCTCCAAAGCTAGATTTACATTTTCTGGTTAGCATGTATGTCACTGTTTATGCAAATGTGCTTAAATAGTTCATCCGAGAAAAATGAAAAAAAAGTCGAGTGGACTTACGCATTTGATTACCTCATCAGTAGGAAGAATTGGATTACAATTTAAATTGAGCTCGAAAGCTGGATTACCCCTTCCTCACTTACATGGATTATTTTCTGTTACATTTGAGGGTAAGTTTGCATCAGTAGTCAACTCCAGAGGTTCCGCTGGGTCTGCGACTAGTCGTCTTTGGGAGCGTTGGGTTGCGTCTCAACTTATCACACACAAAGACTCAATTAAATTCACAGAGGCTACTAAAATATAAGCGCAGTGGTGAAGACAGACATCTATTTGAACGTAACATAGTATCGCAATGTAACGCATGTCAACTGGAGCTAAAAAAAATAAAATACGCTCGTCCGACATAGGAAGATGAAGATTCACTGTGCCTAAAGTTTGCCTTTTTCGACGGTCAGCCTGGAGCACCATGTATTTAGCGCACAAATTGTAAGCGTTGTGCTCATTAGACATGTGTGAACAATGAAATGCGCGTACTATTTCACAAGAGCAATAATTGTGCTGATCCTTTGTATCTGGACAGTCACAAAAGTCAACCGGTTTGTATTAGCACGCCAGAAATCCTAATAATTTAAAGCTTTCCCGTTGTTTTAGTAAAATGGTTACATATATTGAAATATATTTCTTGATAACTATTAGTTTTATTTTGATTTCCTAAAATCATACTAGTTCAGCTTATCAAAAAACACATGGGCCAACGTGCCCCAGCCGCTGGGCCAACTTGCCCCGATGTAGGGGCAGATTAGCCCGCCTGTCATATGCCCAGAATTTATTTTTTTTTAAATTTATAACTCATATATTCATGTTTAATTATTTCCATCCAGATTTAGAAAGACTGTTCTATAATTTAGCAATAATTTAATAAAGTTAACTATGCATAAATAAAAAATATTTAAAAATGTAAAAAAATCGGGCCAACGTGCCCCGGTCTCCCCTATTAACGCTAACTTTCAGGGTCTCTATCCCCAAAAAGGTCATTTTGGACTATATTCCAGTTTTTTCCGATTTCGGACCTGTGTGCGCCGGGTAGGAAGACGATCGGCCGCCGCGGCTGGCGTAATGGTATTCGGCACCCACGACGACAGCGTGTATTCGGCAAGCTGAAACTACCAGGCCAAGGCATGAGTATGACTTATCGGCTTTAAAAACTGCATTATTACATGAGTTTCATGATAGCGCTTCCTGTCGGCAGATTGCTGGACCTACTAGCCTCGAAATCACTGTAACATTATCTACTCGACTCGACATTCGTAATGCTACTCGAAACGCTCGAGTCGAGTACCAACAACTCGACTCGACTCTATTTTTCGAGTACTCGCGCAACACAAAATAAGTGTTTCGTTATAACGATTACGTGGCGCGAAAATTCGAATGACTGCTGGAAACGCGGTAATATATATATTTGTGGTTTGAAGTACTACTGGAATCGGAATCGATTTTTACTTTGTCAAGTACTCGCTTTCGATTCCGATTCTTGGTCGAGAATCGAGGAATCGAACCAACCCATCACTATTCATAATTTTAGAAACGCAGTGGTCTCTCAGACCGCACGTCACCGGTTAGGGGTTAAATTCGAATATGGTTAGAGTCTGAATGATAGATGATTCGATTAACAAACCACCCTCCCGATATAGAGCGTCACCATACCGCACTGGTGAACTAACATGTCGGTCCTCCTCAAGAGGATTGGACACTGAATTCACATTCCTCCATTTCGTCAAAGCACCTCCTTGCTTTTCGCAGGGCTTATTCTGTCCGAAGAAGGGAGAATGAGTTATGTGGGAGGAAACTTGTCGAAAACGGAGGCGAGATCCTTTCTTCATCTATTGATGTCCCCAGGCGTTTATGCTGCATCACTTCGTCCCGGGAGAGGGACGCACGATCCCAAATCCACTTGCTCTGTCCCGAATGGACCGTTGGCTGGATTCCCTTCTCTTCGCGCATAACACTATCATTCCAGCCCATTCCTCGCCCATCATCGTCATCGTTCCTTCACCTCCTGATCCTCTTATCTTCTTCTCATCCAAGTCTACGTCTTCCATTCCCTCACAATATTTCCAACTCACCGTCTCCATCTATAACACTTCCCGTCCTGTTCAAAGAAATCCCTTTGTACAAGTCTCGTAGGAATCATATCGATACGTAAAGGGCTATTTCGTAACAGACACCTCGTAACCGCCACAATTGGTAACCAGGCAATTTGTGACTGACTCTTTCGTAAAAGTCACTGTACGTTTGAGGATGTTCCGCAACCAAAAGTGACGATATCGTCTCATGAAGAGTATAAGTAATAGAAATACTCTAACTACAACATACAAGAGCATCTTGAATTATGAATGTTTTCCATCCTCTGAACGCGTTTTCGAGAATGTTTTAACTTTATCCTTGCCTGAAACGCTTATTGAGGATGTTTAAGATGCGGTGAAGCCAAATTTATGTTATTTTTGCTTAATATCTAACAGTTACTTTTACACAATCAAATTATTTTAACATTTGAATGATTAAAAAAATTCAAATTTATTATAGAAGCTGTTTCTGAATGACTTCCAGTAGCTATAGCCGAATTTGATATTGCTATCACTATACCTTTGACTGTAGTTGCTTGTATCATTCATGTTAATATTTCTCATACTCTCCATGAGTTGATTTCGTCAATTTCGTTTACGGAACGTCGTGATCACGAAATCTCGCGTTTACGAAATATTCACAAATAGTCAGAATACCATTTGTCGCGGTCCTGAATTTCGACCTCACCGTCTCGATGCATACCACTGCCCGTCCATTTCAAAGAAACCCTTTCATAGGAGTGAATTTGATCAAGAGTACTTTTAATTGAAATTATACGTCGTGTTCAGTGTATAAAACACTTCAATCATTTTTATTACGCTGATTAAGGCCGACCAAATTAGGAAATATGACTGCGTGTGGATATGACCTCAAAACGTACATAGTATTATGCTCACGTAAGCTGATCCATATTTTGTTCACGGTTGCTCGTTAATGAATATCAGTATCAAACACAAATGTCCAACGGCAGTAAACATTTGATAGCGGCGGCGTCCGGACGATTTATTCGCAGCGTGCATTAATGTCGATATTCTGAGAAATTCACAATGTTTCCAGAGGACGCGGTTAATATAATTTTGTGTGTCGACGGCCGCGGCGTACACCTCTAGAATACAAAAAATAGTATTGGGTTCACGCAGTGGCGTAACTATGGGGGGATGAGGGGGATGGATCCCCCCTTAAGCCTCAGAGAAATAAAAATATTCAAAACTATTGTCTAGTTTGGACATATAGTAAATTTTAACGTAACCTTTTAATGAAACCCAAATTTTAAGCGCCAAAATTATGTGAAATGCATTTGCAGACATATTTTTCCTAAATTTTCCCGAACGGCGGGGGCGGGGAGGGGAGGTCGTGCTTCCCCATTCCACCTCATCTCCCCAAAACATATCCCTAGTTACGCCGCTTTGCTCATGTAATCTGAATCCTACGTCATACGAGAATGCCTGTTTATATGATGATCAAGTTCCACCTACGCAACCAACGTTACCGGTGAAATGGCCTTTCATTAGCTTCAACAGCGACGCTATTTTGAATAAAAGACAATTTAGCTCACATCAGGGAAGCAGTAATCTGCAGGCGCATGAATTATAAACATTCTCTTCCTGATCACTCCCTGTGATATGGTATGGAATGCAAAAGAACCCCTTATAATCAACGGTGGATTTCTCCATTTCCGGGTTATCGGCGCGTTTCGTGGTCAGAGGTGACGACAGTTTTGCGTTTTTTCTGCGTATATATAGCTCTCCCTCCTCGCGGCCGCGATGTTGTTGGCCGGTTACCTTCGCTGCTGCGCCGTGATTGGTTGGATTTCTAAACACTCTCTTCCAGGCGTTGGTTATATTGTATCCGTCTTCTCTATTGAAATTTCAAAAGCACCGAAGCATTTCTCACCGAAAGCTCCACTTCGACCTGAAGACGCCTGGTGGGATCCTGGCGAAACTGTCGTCACCTCTGACCACGAAACGCGGTGATAACCCGGAAAATGGAGAAATCCAAAAATTCTGTACCCCACGGAAGACTCCGAGACAGCACTCTATATAACTATTCCCTCGCCAATCATTGTCCCCATCTCTTTCTTCTTCTTCGTCTCTACATACTCCTTTCTGCCTTGGATTTGCTTTTTTTTCTCAAGCATCTCTATACTGTACGACATTTTCCTTCTCGACATCTTTTATACACCTCTCAACCTCTTTTTCTGTACATCCATTACACACATCTAATGTAGGTCGTCAGCTTCGGAGATTGCAAAACCACTCTTCACCATGTTTACAATGATTGCTGTCCTTTTTGGCATTTAAAGCTATATGCGACAATGGTATCTAATCATTCTTGAGAGTTTTGTTGTCATTTTTATATTTAATTTGCTGTTTATGGTTTCACATACTGATATACAGCTACTCATGTAAAAAATTGAATACAGTGTTCATGATGTACATTTTGATACATTTGAGATCTCTTTCGGTGGTTCCTAGACGCATCATGCTAATGCTTTTTAATTTTTTATTTTTAAATGTAATCCAATTACCATAAGTGTTAGAAGAATCGTCCAACTATTAAGTAGCAATATAGTTACGTCCGTACTTCATTTTTCTTTCGATTAAGTTTTCACACTCTTTTTGCTGATGCGTGCCTATTCTTTTGGTCGATTCCATTTCCGGTATATGCATCATCTTCAACCGTCTCATTCACCTTCCTTGCGTGAGTCTCTGAAACTTTTCTTTATGGCTGCTTGGTGCTGATTGTGCTGATGGCGGGGAATGCATTTTTGATAGACGGTGCGTGTGCACTTTTATGAAAGGAAGGCCACGATGCCCGCTCTATGCTGATTTTTCTGAGAGTGGGAATCGAATTTTTAATTGCCGATATGTTTGCACTTTTAAGAAAAGAATAGCGCACCAGTGCAAAGTTCTAGAACGCACGGAGGGGGGCGGTTGGATGCCACGATGCCTTAAAAACTGCACGCATCCTTCACTCGAGGTTATTTTCGTCAGAAGTCGGGACCCGCGTAGCGGGGGCCCACAGGGCCGTGGAAGAGAAGCTCTACGATTGACCCGGAGTGTCCGAGGGAGGAAATCACTCTTGTTCAAAAACCATCTTAAAATACACTACTTGCGGCAAACTCCGTATCTTTTATTTCTCACCGATAGGTACTGTCCCTCCAAGAGGACAACCTTCGCAGTCCGTAATCCCTCAGCGTTGGTCAAGATCCCTAGTCTGAGTCGCTCCTGGTCCAGCTATCCATTAGAGGACACGACAATATTTATGTACTCATGTAACATATTATGAGGTAATCTCTCCTAAAATTGTATCCATCTTGTAATATAAGCTATGTGATGTACGTATTGTGCGTGTTCTACCCTTATAAGATTGCTTCATCCCTGTAAACCTCAAATGGAAGTAATTAAATTTATAAACGTAGATTAAGAATAATTTTTGAACACCCTAACTGATGACCCACACTTCATATTTAAATGGATCTTCATCCCTAAATCTCCAGCCCGCGGCTTCTCTTCGTGCTACTCCTCGTTCAGCCCCGAGAAATCATTCTTCAAGTTAATTCGGTCAGTAACAGCTTAACCACCGCGAAATGAGCTCCACTATGCTCACGTTAACTGATGTAGTGTATATTACGTAAATCAATGGGCTAACGCCATATCCACGAACTCCATAACTATGAACTGCTTTCTCTCCTATTGAAATGCCCTTTTTATACTTTAACCCGAATATTGAATTCCATCGTACATGGAGAGGCGCATGCATTTCTCACCTTCAGCTCCCTTCCTAGGCCCATCTTTCTCAGCGAGGACTTTTGTTGCCGGAGCCCAATCCATAAACGCCGGATCTGAATTTGGGAGTGTTTGAATAGCAGCCGAGCACCCTAACCGTTAGACCAAAGGCTAATATAGATGAATTGTCAAGAGAAACAAATTTCCCTGGACCGGGAAACGAACCATGGAGCTTTGGCTTACAATTGCCATGAAAATTACGGAACCTGGATAGCGTGGTGGCTTGCGCAGTGGCCCGGACACCTCGAAGTCCGCGGGTCGTCGGAAATTCATGTAAATTCCATCGATTTTCACGCTGCAAGGCTCGAAATATTACAATAGGACTAATAGTTTCCAAAAGAACTTTTGCAGCCATTAGGTAGTAGAAGAATGTATTCATGATCTGAGTAGTGGGTACTCTCTTATTAATCAAAAGTAAAAAATTATCGCTTACATTTTAACAATGCCCTTTGACATGAAGAGAGACATTAAACTAAAACTCACCTCAGCCCATCTCGCTTCTTCCATCAAAATGCTCTCTTTTCATGCAACTAATCAACTTCTCCCCCTCTCCTGGCTTCATTAACTACATTTATATCCCAGAGTCCCTATTCATTAACACCTTCCGTTCTAACCAGAAAAAAAACCTCTTACGATCACCCACGCGGCCAAAAATAGCCTTCCTACTGCGTAAGAGTGCATGCATTGAAGGCAGCGAGGCATCCCCGAACGCGGTGATTGCGTTACCATCCAATGCGCGTTTGAGGGCGAATTAGATACTACGTTTATTTGAGTGATTTTTCACCCAAAAGTATCAGCAGTCACCCACAGGCACCGAGAAAATGTGAATCATTATACCAAATTCTGCGCGGAGCCGTAAATAGGATGTATTGCTGCTGAAATCAGGAATATGGGCTGAAATTCTATTTCCGATAATTTAATCAAATTATCAATAACATCCAATAGTTTGCATGCCGTCAGTCAACGCAGAAATAACAAAAAAATAGTGATGTGTTCTTAATTCATGAACTTCTTAATACCTTACTTTGCATCAGCAATATTTGCAAAAAATTTTTTGACTCCTGTCTGGTAGCTCGGCTACGAAATTGATGATAATTGCTTGATGACCATGACTACTATTGCTGATAAAGCACATTTTTTTCATGTTCTTTAATGGTGGTACCAGCCATATTTCCAGAGGCTTTGGGTAGATTTTATCATCTATTCCTGCTAAGCTACGCATGTAGAGTATAAATATGGATGTTAAAGGAAGGAAAACTGAAGATTATTATTGTTTTCCTTTACAGGTAGGGCATATAAGAAAATTTAGACACACGCCATGCACATTTCAACCGCAGTGGGAACGGGATTTTGACTGAAAACGGTTTCCAATTGAAAAAAAAAATCACTTTCAAGGAAAGGACGTAAAAGATTCTTCTACTGTTTCCTTTCCACTTGATTTATTTCGAAGTCATACGGCCCACGATACCATGTCAGCAAAAAAAATGAGTACACTAATTCTCTTCCTGGCCGTGAGTGATTTCAGGTATTACCTCCAGCATGAGCAACACGAGTCACATGAATCACAGCTGTTACTCTTGAGGGACAGCAGCACGTAAAAATTACAGCGAAAGGACACTTGAACCATTTCTCATCCGCTAGAGATAAACGACCCAACCACGCGTTTGCGAGAGTATTTGAAATCACGCAAACGAGACTTAGCCACGACTCAAGAGGATTGACGGCGGAATTTTATTTTCAAAAGGGCAGCAACCATCGATACGAAACCGAAGCAGTAAATATATCGCCAATAATATACTTATGTACTACTGCGTGCGATATAAAATGAGTAAAATATTGAAAAGGGATAATACTTTTACGAACTAACTAGAGTTCGGTTGACTCTTGATCAATATTAGTTAATCGGAAGTCAATCTTAAATCACACTCTAATTTGGTTACACGCAATAATATAGGCAAAAAAATTGGTTTGCCTACAATTGGTACAAATTTGTGGTAAAAATTCAACAAAAGCCAATTGCATAATTAGTTTGAAGCTAATAACAATTGAAAATAAAATATGGAGAAGGAGGTATGGGACAAATTTTGAAAAAGGGGAATGGAGAATATTGGAAAACAGTTTTTTTTTTACGTTTTCATGACACTTCCCTTGTCTCCTACTCTTCTTAGGATTTCCTCATTACTTACCTATCGATAAATTGAGGTTACGAATAATTAAATACCTCAATCTCTCACACGGAACTCCGACATCAAAGAAGATTGGAATTAGTGAGGACAGAGATCACCCTGATCTAAGCCACTGGCGTTTGACTTTCACCTATTTATTGCATGTGGAACAGGTCTAACCCCTAGTTTGCCATTTCCTTGGTTTATACCGTGCTTTCCCCAAATTTGAGATCGGTAACCTTGAATCAAAAGCCGTAACTTTCACCTATTAAGCCACCATGCCCCGTTTTAAAAACTTCTAAGAATATTTACAGCGCAAAGGAAAAACTAGCATACTTTAAGAATGAAGAGATTAACAGATCGTTTCATGAATTTTCAAGTTGAAGGGAAGAGCAGTGGAGTAGATAATGGAGAAGTGTTTAAGGATTGGGAAAACGCGGCTAGTGAATATAGCTATCATGGCGATAGGGTCGTATCAGAACACTATATCGTCTTTAGGAAAAATTTTAAGTAGACCCTCGAGTCATATCTCAATTCACGAATTCGCTTTCAAAAGAAGATAACGTATTTTAAATGCAATTGACCAAGAATCTACATTTTTCTCCACAAAGGGTTTATCCAGTGAGATGATTATTCACTATCTAACCTTGGCTCACGCACCCTTTTCATTTCCTATCATTGAGAAACGACCGTAAAACAAGGTTGGATATGCCTTCTTCCATTCTAATCGAGCACGACAGCGATAAATTGGGTGATTGTCATGATTAAGACCCCAACGAAACGAGGCTCCATATTGTCAAGGGAAAAAATATAATGGCAAGGTATTGTTTTCGGTCTGATAGCAACGGAGCTGCTCAATAAACAAATTGCGGTGAAAACGGAAAGAAACCACGAGAACATTATGCGTCCATAGAACTTCCAAATGGCCTGAGTGAGCGACGTAAAAAGAAAGGCTCTCGTATGGAACGAATAAATTATTAAAGCAAGCTACGTTTGAGGGAAAACCAACGTTTTAAGGTCGATTATTATTGTGAGAAATACTTCGTGACAAAAGGTATTCGGGTTTTTGATTTGAGGGTTGGGGAAAAAGATCGTTCTACGACTTCAATTGTAGTAAACGGAATACTAGCCCAAACATTAACCTTGTTTTCGAAAATAATATTGATGAAAAACACATCATTAATACGTAAAAATTAATTTGAAATATTCGATAAAATTTATACTTTAATCTCCCGAGTTAAAGATCTAATTAAATAAATTCATATTACTTATGGAAATGAATCTAGTAATTTATTAATCATTTTACCTCTGAAGTATACTCTCGTTCGCCATCACTAAAGAGCCGTTGGTGATAAGTGATAAATAAATATTACAATAAAATAACTCAGAAACTAAAATATTCATCGAAGCCATTAGTCACCTTATTTTAAAAAATATATTTAAAAAATGATAATCTAATTCATTGGACAATTAAAAATTTGTGGGCGACTTTTATGGATCATCAAGAGTGAAAAGCACTTGTATGTAAACTATGACACAATGCAAAAAATTTAAGCTAAACTACTTATAAACCAACCATGACGAACACATTTAATAAATATTTGCGGCATGGCCCTGAAAAAGCTAGGACTCGTTACGCATGCTGTGGGAATATTTTTGAATGAAGTAGTAAAAGAGAGATTCAAATTCGCATTCGTCCAGCCACACCTTGTATGTACAGCGAGCATATGGGATTCGGCGCAGAAACATTTAGTCCGCAAACTTAATAAAATACAAATGAGATCAACGCGATACGTAAAAACTGCTAAGGGCGTAGAAAAATTGTTACACGGATACTAAACGAATTAGGCTGGAAGCCGTTAGAGGTTTGGAGGATCGCGCTATGCTTAGATTACTTGAGCAATAGGGTGGTTTCCCATTTAATTTATTGCGAAATCGAATGATTATTCCTCCTGGAGTACGCAATTCACGCTTTCAGATTTTTAAATGACAGTATCTATTTTTCGCGATTTAATCAAAAGTAAAAATTTTCAAGCGCGCCAAAACACGACGGAAAATCATGAATGCTAGGAAAAGCCCGTGTGACGTCTGGCTGCTGCTGTGTGAGGCTACCTGTGTTTCAGGATATGAACGCAGGCTGCTTGCTGCCGAGCATGGCGGTAGCGTGGAGTACCCTGCTAGCAGGTAGCGCTTGGCTTAAATGAGGATTATTAATACCCTATCAAACGAAGGGAACTTTCCGACCTCAGGCAATTTTTCTGTGATTATCAAGAGATGTTTCCCTGAGCCCAGTGCCTCATGCATGCATTGGTAATCTCAGACGATGTAAAACTCCTATCTACTCGTATAGTATCTGGGTCCCTGTGACGTCACGTGGAGTGGCATCGCATGGGCGCCAATCTGGCCTTTTTCAAATGAGGTTAAAATTGACCATTAGAATTCGTCTAAACTGAGATTTCTAAAACCAAATAATTAGTATATTATGAAAACCCTAATGGTGGGTAACGAATCGCAATGAATGCCTTTCGTTTTCTTTGATGAAGGAAATTCCCCTATTTCAAATAGATATCATTCAGAGCGACACGGAAAAGATCATATTAGAACACCACTATATTTCCAGGTCTACATCTACGTAATACCCCACAAGGTGTGTGGCAGGGGGTGTTAGGACACCAGCCGTCTACGCATAAAAAATGAAGTGCTCTACGAAATTGGGACTAGCATTTATTAAAGTCCTTTATGGTTCGGGGTAAAAACGAATTCCCATATCTATCCGTTCGGCAAAACATCTCTCTTATTTTATCGCTTCTGTCGGACCTGGAAATTAAGTGGGGTTCTAATATGATGTTCTCCGTGTCGCTCTTAAAGATATCCATTCTCAATTGTTCAAGCAATATAAGCCTAGCGCGGAGCGTCCGAGTCTCCAACGGCTCCCAGCGTAATTCGCTTAACATCTGGGTTACGCTGTCAGGTCGGACAGAAGCGATAGATTTATAGAAATATTTTTCCAAATAAATGGGATCGGGAATTCGGTTTTCTCCCGAACAATAAAGAACATTAATCAATGCCTTTTGGAACTTCGCTAGGAAATACGAGTATTATTATATTAATTATTGATATAAAGTCACTAATAATGAGAATTTCACGAAATTGTTTCCCAAACATTATATTTTTGCAAAATCATAATCTGTAATACCATCAATACTATTACATAATGGAGTATTTCGCTTTAATTTGCACACGGCTGGTGTTCTCACACCCTTACACACTCTCTCACCATTACCCGCACGCCTATCGAGAAGACTTGTGGGATAGTACATGGTTGAAAAGTTTTCAAAATTCGCTTCTCGAAGGTTAGCGATGCTGCTAGCATCATGCAGTGTTGTTCCATCTCTCCAAGGACATTCCTCCCACTATATGTTCCTGGATGCTGTGTACCTGGAGATGTAGCCACAGAACTTATCGTGACACGGTGCGTGCACTCAGGGGTGTGGTATCCAACGCAGAAAGCAAGGGGATGGCGTTGACTTTAATGGCGTTTTGTAGTTCGGGAGACTCGGAGGACACGGGCGAAGCAGGTACGGAGGCGTCGGAAAACGAAGGTGTAATTTGGGCTTAATGGGTTAGCAGTGGGCCACTCGCAGTTTTAGGCGGTTGGGACAGCGACGCGAGGACGAGAGAGGGAGAATGTAATGAGACAGGATCGAAGACTATCTTTGAGAGGAGTTTTGAGAGGGTTGAGAGGATCGCAGACACCAGACGACAGGAAAGGGTTGGAGCTAAGCGATGAGTGAAGATGTGGAAGGGACACATTAGCAGTCGATAAGGTTGGAAAGGAATGAATGGAATTTTTGAACGAATATTTTCCCAATGCCCGGGTAAAATGCCCAACATACAGAGTACATGCCTTTATAACTTTAGATTGGTTCATGACGATCCAGAGACTATTTTGATATAAAAAGTCTTTCATGAATGGAATGCTTGCTTCTTCTGTCGCTGATTGCAGACCATCCGGAAGTTAATGCTACTATTATAATTTTTCCACCGTATTTTTTATTGCTTTAGGTTGCATTACTAGGAAGTTCATTAATACCTGGACATTAATGAATAATTGAATTTTCTACGAAACTACGATCACTATTATTTTATTAATTATTGATATAAAGTCACTAATTATGAGAATTGCACGAAATCGTTTCCCAAACATTATATTTTTCAAAATCATAGCCTGTAATACCGTCAATACTATTACATAAGCTTAAGTAGATCTAGCCACAGCCATAGTAATATCATTGAAAAAGAATAACAATAATAAAGAGATAGATATTCCAGAGAAGACAATAAAGAATGATGGATTGGCCACAATTTGAGGATACCAGGTCTTTGCCGTGTCAAAAAATTCAATCTGCTCGAATACGATTAAAGACTACAATTCATTTTTAGCGCTTATTACAAAAAATTTTCTTCTTAATTTTTTGACTTAATGACACGGATATTCTGCTCAGTGGCAATGGTCGATGCGTATGTAGACCTTATCGCATGCCCTAAGTTTTTGATGCATGTCAATGCGGACTTAAAAACTGTCTGGAATAAGTTTTGCATGCTTGCTGATAGCAAGCCCCTACTACTTATACCACGTGATTTCATTGTGGTAGCACGGACTCGCATCTGCGCACATGCTGGGATAAAATGCTCACCCTTAACACAAACGCAAGAGCCAGACGTTGCCGTGAACACGTAGGGAAGAAATACTCAGTCCCACCGTGCACCCAAGATTTGGCTCACAAGGTATCAAGAATCAGTATCAAAGTCACGCAAAAGTTAAAATTGTGAGCAAGGACAATTTGACGGGATAGGAGGAAAATAATTGGTATCAAAAAGTAGTCGCGGACAGATGAAATCTTCCTCCTGACTGTAGAATATATTTCAACAGACAGACCATTTTCTTTATTTTCGCCTGAGGGAAAGTAATGCTTTCAGAGGAAATCCATTCCATTTTTATTCAGCGAGAGAAAGATCTTGGGATAAAAAGTCGAGCTGATATGCAGAATGGATTGATGTGGAAGGTGCGGGTAGGAAAAGGAATCTGATCGAGAGACAGTGAAAGTATTGGGTCGAGGAGCAGAAAGAAAAAAAGGATTGATAAGAGATATCGGCCCCAAAAAGAGAACCGCAGCGCAGAGGAAAGAATGGAGAGGTTTCAAAAGAATCAAGCTATTCCAAGGCATCCAGCAAGTAAGTGTGGGTGACTGTGAAAAGGTACGTCGCTCGTTGTTGCTGCTATTCTTATTCTTCTTATAATATTATTATACATTTATGCAAGTAGGCTATTGCCTGGTGGCAGCATTAGATGTACATGAATAACAAATGTGTGCATACCAAGTTTCTATCTATCTAATACCAAGTTAAGAAACAGAACAGATACCCATGGTAAAAACAATACACTAATTATAATCTCATACAACTAAGAATTTAACATTGTCCCAATAAACCAATTTCAAACAATCCATTAAATACATTAATTCTAATAAAATTCAACTAAAAAATGAACACTGACCCAATTTCACACTCTCCCTTTTAAACCACTATGTAGTTAATCAATAAGTGATGCACACTTCTTCCTAACAATTTTCGCATTTGCAGGGAAGATCTTAAAAATATCTTCAGGTAGGTCATTCCACTCCTTTATTCCTCTATGTGGGAAGGATTTTTTCAAAATGTCTGTTTTCTGTTTTTTTAACTTACAGTAATTTTAAATTTAAGGTCTTTCCTTCCTATGTAGCAGGATGAGTCCAGCTTCAGACCTATTTCTTTCCAACTCCGCTCATTTGTAAAGGCTTTGTACACCCCGCATAGCCTATTTATTAATATTAATGTTAATGCTATTATTTTAATTTTTTCCATCGTATTTTTGATGGCTTTATGTGAGGTACCGGTTCGACCAAACACACTCATCTTTTTAACCTGAGTCTGAAATTTTTTTTCTGAATATCCGACAACACCATGCATTGCTTGCGACAAATTCATTTTTTTAATTCAGCTTCGTCATAAAAATCCGAGTACTGATTGGGAACGGTTCGATTATTTCCTCGGATAAACCATTTCAATATTTATCCCACAAAGAAGGAAGGAATATCTAAGCGTATCTGAAAGCAACGCAACTTAAAATGACGATACTTCCTTGCCATATAACTAGGTCTTTTTAACCAGTTTGACCACGCAGAATCACCAATGTATTTGTTAATAGATACCCTTAACTCGTGCATCTCACCGCCTTGACTCTAATGATCTTTAGCCCAGCATTTTAAACATCTCTGAAGCTCTTGACTCCCTTTTAAAATTTCTCATATTTCTCATGTATTTCTCATTTATATTCTCATTATTCATATAAATCTTGTAGCTAATAGCTCAGCACTTGTCGAATGTGTGACCTCCCTTTTAAAATAAGGATCCCAAACTCAGGTTAGACCGTAGGCTAGAGCAATGCCAATACTGAACACATGGCAGTTAGCAATTACGCTAAGTTGAAAATGTATTTTTTTCCTTATTTCACAGGTGAGTGAAAATTTTCGTACACCGGAAATAAGTTTCGTTAAGTAATCAGAAAAATATCGTTAATTCAGCAGAAAAGATGAACAATGAGCACTTAAAAAGATTCCAAGTAAGAAAATCGGAAATTAACGCATGGAATATGAGTTTACGGAGATGAATATTTCCCAGAACAGGGGTATTATTGGAAGAAAATTCAACCTCACAAAACTTCAGCAGAGTTGAATATATGAAAACGTACTTTTCTCTTATTGACAAACTTTATTGTATTTTTAAATATTAAGAGGCTCATTAAATTTATTACTTGGTAGAAATAAAGTTTGAAAGTGCCTCAGGAAGGAAGTGAGCTCAAATAATTGTAGTAGGATTACACAGGCTAACAAAACCTTTTGTTTGAAAACTTTTTTATTTTAATAGCTGATCTTAATAGATTTTTATGTGCCGAATCCAAACTTGGCGTTAGTTTTTTTTTATCACCCATAGTTTCCAAGCAATATGTATTTAATATTTAGTCTAATACCCCTATACGGTATACAGGGAAATCAATGAAACACTGTGTTGCATCATAAATGTTTTTGCATTTACTGTTCACTACATCGTGATAAAATTGTTTGTATTTACTACAGCGTGTTTGTACAGGGTTCACTTGTCAACTGGAATTGGTCTACATTTAATTTCCCTTTTTTCCTTGAAGCTTCTTGTGTAGCTTTTTCTGCGATGAATCGCTTGCTGAACTTCTCGGTGAAGTACCAACAGTAATCCCCCATTATCTTCGTTCATTAGACCTACTTTTTCAATTTTATTATTACTATAAAAAGGTATTTATCTAAAAATATTGCTTGATTTCATAAATTTAACTGTAAAATGTGAATAAATGGTGGGTGATACAACTTTAAAACCATCATATTTGGATTCAGCAACTTTAAAAACATAAGAATAAGGTATTTTCAGTAAAAAAGTTTATTCAATGTTGGCTTGTGTTATCCATACATGTAGATAAAATCGACACTAGTCCACACGAGATAAGTTCGCCCGTAAATAATGATACGGCTTAATAATTTGAATGCAAAAAAAATCATTCACAGTAAAAACAAAAAAAAAGTTACAAAAGTTATCTCATTAGTCTGAACTCACTTTGAGCTTTTGGTCAAAATCAAGGCTAAACTTGCAGCGGAGGACTTAAGAACTTTTGAAAAGTACAACATACCATCAAGCATGTTGTACTCGTAATAAGATCTTAAAACAATTGTGAAATTCATGGAGATGGCAAAAGTACTAGAATCACAGACCAAAACTGGGAAATTCTTTATCACTTTTGGTGTAGAAAAGAATAAAGCACTTGATTAAAACGGTTCATTACATGTACTGCAATAATAGCGTTAGAGACACATTTTGAATTTTTAACAATAATTGATTCTCCAATACTCAACAATTCCGTTATTTTGTAGAGGATTCAAACGAAACACATCCAAATGGATGAAAATGAACTATTTCCGATGCATCAAAATCAATTAATATTTTTCCATAAATGAAAAAAATATCAGGGAATGAAATCCTTGGGCATTCATTGAGCGTCACAACAGCAGTTCGGACTGCCAGCATGGCCGCATCTTACGCAAATGAGAGCGGGTGGAATTACTCTGAGCAATTTGTCTCCATCGCCGCGGCTAATTACAAGGGATGTGGGTGTAGTCATAGGGCTACATCTGCTTAAACAGTTTAATGGCAAAGACGCTGGGATACGCCTCATCCATGAATATTTATCAGGGTCCCTAGGTTTAATATATTAATGCCTCCTGCATTAGATTATCTGGGAATGCAAAGCAAAGGCGGGGGAGATTTGAATGCAGATTAATGACTAAGAAAACCCGTTTGTTCAATCCACTACCACGGAATTCGCAATTAGCCTAAATAGCTAGATTGTAGGAGTGACTTTATGAGAATTTGGATATAAAAAACGGCAATGGATCGGAGACGATAGATTCACGATCAAATTAGTGCATGAAATTTTTTTTTAATTCTTCGAGTCGCAATGAGATTGAATGGATGAATCGGATGATTAATTTCTGTTAAGTGAACTGTGGAACGGAGATGTACCTACTCCCCGAACTCATAATCAAGTACGAGGACGACTAACATGTGAATCAGTAATTTTACGATAGGGGCAAGGTTGCTCATCCGCCAAAGAGATAAGTTGCCACTCATTGCCGATTGGTATTATCCGATTCCCCTCTTCACAGGAAAATGATAATTTTTCAGCAATCCACGAGAGATCATATTTAGTATATTAATCAACCTGGTGCTACTCCGAATGTTTGCCTTACAGATAATTTACGGACATCAATTTAATATATGTGATTATTATAACCAGTGGCGCAGCGAGGGGGGGTTTTGGGGGATAAACCCCCCCCCCCCAGAGCTCGGCGAAATTTTTAATTTTAATCCATTTTACGTAATTGGATTGGTATTACAAATAAAATAGTGTAAAGATTAATAAAATATCCCCCAGAAAACCGTAAAACTCACCATTTTGAACCATTCATCTTAAAATTCCGCAATTTATTAATCTCGCACATACCGCTTATCCTGGTGGGTATTCCATACTCCCACACACTCCGGTATTAGTTGCACCGAAACCCCCCCGAGCCTTAATTCCTAGCTGCGCCCCTGATTATAACCACTTTTGATAATCAACTTCGGGCAATACATTTTTTACAAACTGGTAATGGCATATTTTAATCAATTTTATTCAGAAGAATATATGATGAAAGGTAAGCAAACATTCAGTGAATGATAATGCCCACTAGTGATGATATGGTAATTTCAGATGAAAGATGCATATCATTTCCAACGCCACGGCCAATATTTCGTATATTAATTAAGCATCCAGTAACCTGCTTCCCTGAATTAACACATTGGATTTCTATCCTTGAAATCCAAAACTCAATTAAATGCGATATCACTGTGATAGAATTGCAACGATCTTTAAAAAAACTACGTAGCGCAATCAATCCAATGTTTACTACGAAGGTGATAAAATATTCTAAGATAGGAAAAAGGATAGAGGATTATATTACTAATTAAGGAAATAAAAACAAACAAATCAATAAATGTCAAAATCGACCAGAAAATATGATGCAAAGAACTTCACCATCAGTATACATGATGCCAGGCCAGTGAATGGAATCAGAATTGAGGTATAACTCGTAGAGGCTAAATATATTCTGATGAAAGACAATGTTTTAAATAATAGAATTGATTATACGAGACGATTTCCCATTTAATTTTTCATTTATTCTATTAATCGGAGTAGTTTTCAAGTCATCGTTCATAATTAACGACTATGTTTTAAATGTTGAGGACCCAAAATACTTAGCTTTAAAATACCGATGCAGACACTTTTATTTTATCACGATTACCACCTTAATGTTCATTCTATGCTGTTAATTTTTTTTGCGAACATAGAAAAGACCAATTCTTGTAACGGACGGAATAAAAAAATATTAAAAACTTAGTAAAAAATTCGAAAAAGTTGCATTTTAATTTTCATATTTGACAAGCAATAGCGGAGAATAGAGGAGAAGCTTAGTTTTTCTCCTGCAGTCACTTCCTTCAATCCTATAGTTACCTGTTAAAATGATGCACGATAATATATCTTTCTTAGAAACGCTGCATTTGCGTGAAAGCGGTAAACATGTTTTGCGTTTTGAGGGTTGTTCGAAAACCAGGAATTCTATTTGTGGCTTCCCCAACTCCGGCCTACCGGCTGCCCGACCCTCTAAAGGGACCCACGCAGCTCCACCTTGAGTCTTCCTGAGAATAAATAGGGACATCTTCCGATATACTCAGTTTTTACTGCGAGTTATTGCGTACATGAGGCCCCCTCACGGCGTTCGCACCGAAAGTCTCCTCGATCGGATATCTCAGACTGCCCATTGCAAATCAAGCGAGAACAATCCTAAGATTGGTTTGACGCAGCTCTCCACTCAATTCTCTTAACAGCTAATCTTTTCACACCTACGAATTTCTTCTCTTTCACAGCCATCTTCATCTGTTCCATATATTTTGATCGAGATCTTTCTTTTCCGTTCTTGCCATCCACTTCTCCCTCGACGATTGTCTTCATCAGGCCATCATGTCTCAAGATGTGGCCTATAAAGTTGTTCCGCCTTCTTATTCAGGTTTTCATGAGGCTTCTATTCTCTTCCACTCTTCTTATAAATTCCCAATTACTAACTCGGTCGATCCATTTGATCCTCATCATTCTTCTGTAGAACCACATTTCAAGAACACTCCAAAAGTAGGCTCTTATAAATTGTGCCTTTAATTCCATATTTAAGTTTCCCGCTGTAAGCAGGTCTCTCTTTTGGTGGACTGCTCTCATCGCCTGGGCTATTCTGCTGATAATTTCAATCTTAGTTCTCCGATCTCTAGTTATTCTGCTTGCCAAATAACATAATTGGCGGAAAATTTAATCTCTTCTGCGTGCGACCCGAGTTATTAGGCTAAAAATCTAATGTGAATATTCCTTCGTGCTGAAAGTCTTGGGGTAGGTACTCGGAGTATTATTTTAATTGGTTAGAAGTTGCGTAGCAGAGAAAAGGAGATAGTGCGTGAGGAAAAAGAATTTGGCTCAACAAATGAGATCATCACGTAAGGGAACGTATATATATATTACCGTGAAGAGACTGTTACCTCCAAAGAGTACATGCGAGTAAAATACGATAGTTTCTACACATACAAAATAGAAATTATATATTAATTTTCCAGGTATACAGGGCCCTTAATTCAGGTTGGAAAAAAATCGTGTAACGAACTTTAACCCTGGATGGTTGATGTCAGTAAGAACCAAAATTACCTATGATATTTCTGTCAAAAAAGCACCATATATAAACTACAGAAACTTTAAGCCAAGTGCCCCTATTGGCCGCGAGTTTGCCCTGTTGCCGGATGCCCCGGACACAGGAAAAGGCAAAGCATTCGAAGTCATGAGTTGTCTCGAGCATCTGGCAACAGGGTAAACCTTCGATATATCGGAGCATTTGACACAAATTTTATGTAGTTTTAAAATGGTACCTTTTTGACCTAAACATCAACAGTGATTTTGAATCCTACTGGCATTAGCTATCTAGGTATAACAATTCGTGGCATATTTTTCTCCACCTCATACGCAGAATCTTATAAGCACTTCAAGTCCAAGATGGGTACGAAAGATGACAGTAAGCGTCAGCTGTAAGTTTTTATGCTCCATGAAAAACACTATGAAATACAGGAGAATGATCCATAAGCGGAAAGACTTTTGGGTAATATTATGGGATCCAATCGGCGGTATAGGATTAGAAATGAAATTATCTCATCTCTGGGGATTTTTCTGTTCACTATTGAAGGATTTTAGTGCAAGCCATTACATAAAGCAATCTTTGAAACTCGTGCCTTGGAAATTTTCGCCTTCGCTACCGAATGGCGGCACAAACAAAGATAAGTTTAAATGTATTACTGGCGTGGAGCCCGAACGTAAATCTTACTTCGATATCAATAGATGTAGAGATAATCTTGCCCGTTCCAATCTGGCGCCGAACGCGAGAAATTTAAAATTGACATTTTTTCCACCGGTCGATAACAGGGATGATTATCTCCTTGTCGCCAGTTTGGGGAAAGGGTGATAACTTCGCTTTGTGGTAGGAATTTTCGAAATCGAACCTCATGAAGCATATGGGAGGAAGATATATTTCACTATTGACCTTACACGTGCAAACAATGGAGACTGTGTAGTAGAGTCTAAAGATTGCTGCAGATCCAAAAATTATTCATTGGTTGACTTCATCCTGGATTATCGAGGCTGTCAATGGAACCAAAACTGATGAAGTATCTTGATTAAGAAAAAATTTGATTAAGTATGAAAAAATTAATGCTTAAAATTGTCATATATCCATTTATATTACTTACTTTAGTTTTTTGATGGGATACGTGTATCAAAAACTCGTTCATTTCCATTCATTAAGTTAATCATAACGTTCATTCAGCAATCCAATTCGAAGATTATTTAGAGAAAAGCGAGCAAAAGTCAATCCCAACCTTTCGCGGTGAACCTTAATTCAGAGGAGTGCATCAGTTAAAAAACAATAATCGTGGTATCATCCTCATTGTTCAGCTGATTTCTACGGTCAACTGTAAAATACTTTTACGCAATCCCCTATGAATGTTATAATACATCATTTAATAATACCTCTTCAATTTCTGGGTGCGTATAGGACATACATATGCCTGCTTGCATGGGGACAATACTTTTTCGGTGGCAAAATGTCGAAAGCGGCGTTCTTCCCCATTTTGAGCAATAAAAGCACCACGGGACCCTCATTAAATTCCCATGTCTTTTTCCCTCGGACCACACGGACCAGATTGCCGAGAGTATTCAGAAACACAATGCATTTGAAGACTGCAGGGCATGGGAGGACGGTGGCGATTTTTGCAGCGACCGGCCGTGAATGGGGAGAGGTTACGAGGGGCCTTTCCAGGTTGTTGAGTCCACAATACGCACGGGTGGGTACACACAAATATAAACCACCGCGGTATTTAAACCGCGTCTCAAAAATCCGCGCGCGTACCTAAATGTAGGCGTCTATGACCCTGTGATGAAATGCAATTCCGTCGACTAGCGCACGTTGGGAAGACAAAGGGAGAGAGAGAAGCGATGTGACACGCGTGTGTGCCGAACTGAAGCGATCTGTTTGTGAAGTACCATTGTAAATACGAGGGAGAGGCTGTAGGATCAGTTGACGACATGGTCATACTACGAATCGCCAAGGCAGCGTTAACAATAGAAGAAGCAAAAGGGTCATTTTGACAAGTAACCTCTACTTAGACATATTGCCAATGATTATTTTCCCGTCGACTTAATTTTTTCCGACTTTCACTTTTTTTACTATGCGTATTCTGTTACAACATAATTTAATTTTTACACAAATACGTAAATGGAGATTAACTACCTGTCTACTGCAAAACCGTCAAAATGTAGGGTTTAGCGTTTCTATTTCATTCGTAACGGTAATGCGTATTTTGTTCAGGAAATCAATACACTATAAAACATTTGGCCATGTTGATGTTTAAATTAACTTATTAAAGCATTTACCATCCCTCATTCCACTTTGAATGTAAATAAGCAGCATGTCTGCCATGAGGAGAGGCGAATCCGGTCCCAAAACATTTAATAATTCGATTTTTATATAAACGAATAAAA
Source organism: Ischnura elegans (assembly GCF_921293095.1). NCBI lineage: Eukaryota > Metazoa > Arthropoda > Insecta > Odonata > Coenagrionidae > Ischnura > Ischnura elegans. Next base: position 78,504,986 of record NC_060254.1, on the reverse strand, counting down.
AAATAATCCCAAATCATTTCGACTTTTTCCCGTTACAAACTAAAAATTCCACAGGATGATCAACATAGAAGCCTCTTAGCTAAGAAAATTCTTTTTTCTTTTTATTTGCAAAACATTTCAGCAAAATTCTATTTTTCAGCTTATTCTAAAAACAATAGGATATTTCTTAGAATTTAAGGGTATTACCTACATTTCTAGCCAACATTTCTTAAATTAAATCAATTTCATCTTTCACTGGAGCCAAAAAACAAAAGGGAACGTCAACTCTGGCACCCTTTCTCTATACAAATGCATTCAAGAGCGCTCCTGGTGGTAGCGCAATATTAAAAATGTAATAAAAAAAGAGTTTTCATTCGAATTCTGATACTTCTCCTCGTTCATGGGAATGAATTATAAAAGAAAAATAAAAACAATCAAAATAAACAAACTGGAAGAACTGTATGGTCAATTAATCCGACTCATCAGATGAAATGGAATTTTTAAATCCAATCTTGGTCCATACTCTGAAGCAAAATGAAATGCACTTTTTCATATTTTCTCTGAGGTTAAGTGCGTGGTTTCAAGCAAAACTAAGGGTAACTGTTGCCGATACTACGAGGGTGAAAGGGTAGACTGATATTCACCATATAGGGGAAAAACACTCACAAATGCAGAAGTTGGAAAATCGGAATAATAATGCAAAACAAGAAAGGGAGAAGATATTTGTTAAAATGTACGTTCTTAGTAGAGTATAATTCCAATCATAGCAGGTTTCCATGGAATGTTTCAAAAGTATTGTTGCATCATCGTTTCCCTTCATGGACTTTTGTACTCAATTCACAAGAAATTCCTCTACCTTTCATTCTGTCTAAAAATCCTATTCTTTTCTTCTCTCTCCCTCTTCTACCCTATTCTTCCGAATAACATTGTTTGCCGCATCCCCTCCCCGCCAGATACTCGCTACATCCTTATCTTCTGTCTCCTCCCCATCCAGTGATTCCGAAACGAATTTGTAATCTGTTGTGCCAAAAACTGTGAGTATCGGGACACCGTGATGTCTTCAAATGCGCTTGTTATGTTAAGAATAATAAATTATGAGCAAATGTGTGGATTAAATTCACTTTCACCCTATTTTTTCCAAAATAACTGAACGTGGTGCAGTCAAGGTGTTTTTACAGCTTTGTAGATCGCCCGTTTCTCGTAGGCAGTGCGGATAGCACTTAATATTTATTAAGTTGAAAATAAATGCTGGAAATCCACGTTCTTGACATTGTAAATACAAAAATCTATGAGTAAATTGATAGATGATTGTAGAAATTTAATATTACTTTAATTGTCTAGAATACAGCTACAAGGTAATCACCTAATGCGCGGAGCATGGTTGCCCTGAGGAGCTTTTATACTTTGAAAACGAAATATTGGGTTAAATATTACTTGAAATTATGATATAAATACCATTTCAGTTAGATACTATGATAATGAGCAGGGAAAATGAATATACTTTCGCTCGATGCTTTACAATAAGACGAAAAATTTATTTGGAAAACAAAAAAAACTGTCTATCTGCGATGTCACTATTTTAATACTCCGTAATGGGGCGCCCATTAATTACATGAGGTGATTTTAGCAATTCTTAACACCCCCCGCCTTTCCCCTTCAGTGAGATATTGTGAAACTCGACCCCCTCCCTTCCTCTAATCTCACGTGAGATTGTTCAAAATAAGTATTTTCAGTGTAAATTCAATAGTATATGTTTAACTGGTTAGGATTTATTTAAAAAAATCTTTAATTATTTTTAGTTAAATTTAATTCAAGACTAGTATTTAAGATGACTAAGATAGTAGTCTAGAATTACATTTTGCACTGTTTCTTGCGGGAAAAAAATTACGTGATACTTGCCAGGACCTCCGGGGTTACGTGACCTTGCCAGGATTGGGCGATAGTCGGCTTGACCCCTACCCATTCGAAACGCCTAAATTAATCAATAGATGCCCCATACTCTGAAACTTATTGCTACTTACTGTAATGTACTAAATATAATTACTGTTATCCAATGATGCCATTTTCAATGCACAACCAATTTTTTTAGAACGTGAACCCCATCACCGTTCACACGCTCGGTCACTTTACTTTTTGAGCGAGTTATTTTACCTCCAGATCATTTAGTTGAGGAAATCAATTGTCCACAGTTATCCACAATTTACTTAGGTATCTCAGAACAACGTGGAGGTAGAAGAAACAGGGTTTCAAACCACGCGAATACTAAGTCCTATCTTCGTTGAAACTAAATTCCGTCATTGTGTACAATTCTTGATTGGCTAAATATGGTTCAGTTGTCTTGGACAGTATTCAATTTGAAAGCCTCGATTTCTTGCTCAATCATGATATCGTAATCATTTCGCAACCCTTCCTATTGATCTCGATAAATATCTTCCACCAATATTTATCCCCGTTTTACCACAAAAAGAATACTAAACTAAATGCAAGCTCTATCTTTTAAAAAATTATTATTTGTTCGAAACATCTGACCACCATATTATTTGTTTAAGGAAAACTTAATTGCTCATAAGGTTAAATTGACTAACTACGAAGCTAATGGGGGTAGACGAGGGTAATATTTCTTAGTGAACGCGTGAAAAATCCTAGTATTGTCATAACTCGTTCCGTCCTTGTTTACACTTATCGCTGAGCTAAGAGTTTTTTCCCGCCTGTCCTTGACACCTAAACCACTTTGAGAGCGCCCTCTCAAGAAAGGCCATCGCGGAAAATCCGTGCCAAGCAAACACAGGGCAGGGGAAAAAGGGCCAGCGAGGCCAGAGGGATCCAAGAGGAAATCCTTCCATCACGAGAGAAATGGGAAAGCGGCTCTAATATCACGCTGGGTTCACTGGATCTGGACCCCCGAGTCGCAACGAGGAAAATAGGCAAAGGAAAAAGGCAAAGACGACATAACTCGATCTGGAGGAAAAAAACGCTGAGCATCGCCTCAGAAGGATAGCCATCAACAGGCTCGCCCTAAACCCTGAATCATCGGATCATTTTTTTCCGTCCCTTCCGAGCCATAGCTCCAGCGAATGATGGACAAAGGGATAGAAATCCCATCCCTTTAACCCTCATTGAAACCATCGCTGGCACAATATTTCCGTCAATCAGAACACTATGCCTCTAACAGCGATTTAAGGATTTAATCCGCGAACTGAACAAAATACAAAGGAAGACTGCGCGGTTCGTCAAAAAACACTACAGGAAAGAAAGAAAGAAAGGACACAATGAGAGATGTTTTTAACCTACTATTAGTCACATCTGATCCTTATGTTTCCAGTATTAGTTCGTTTCACCCAAGGCATTGTTATTCCCTCTCGATGGATGTCAGACAGTTTCTCAGGGAACCAATACCTGTCCGTAACGAAATGAATAATATTAAAGAGATGGAGAACGTGGAGTCGGTAAATGTCGGAGATGAAGGGAGTTGGGAGAGTAATGATGAAGGTGACTAATATTCCGCAGTTCACTCTCTGTGAAAAACGATTTTCTGTGTAAATCCTGTGTTTAGGAGTATATTTTTAACGTAATTAGTCCATTAAATTAAGAAAATCGCATTATTCTAGAATTTTTTATGATTTTATGCATATTTTTTTAACATAAGTGTTGGGTACATGAAGTAACATTTTTTCCATAAAAATCGCCTTAAAAAGACCTATGGTAGCGTTACATTGTGGTTTTTGTCTATAATTTGGCAATTCGGAATGTTTTCACGACAAAAGCTCTAAGTTTTTTGGGAAAAATAATTTTGCCCCGCTATATTCGCAATTGGAACCACTGTGGGGTGTACAGACCCAGAAGTTGAGCGAATTAGGCTGGGTGCCGCTGGAGACTCGGAGGCTGCGCGATAGGCTTAGATTGCTTGAACAATTGAGAATGGATATATTTAAGAGCGACATGTTGATCCTAATATTAGAGCCGCACTGTATTTCCAGGTCCGACAGAAGCGATAAATTAGTAGAGATGTTTTGCCGAATGGATAGATATGAGAATCCGTTTTTCCCCCGAACCATTAAGGATTTCAATAAATGCTAGTCGTAATTTCCTTAGAGCACTTCCTTTTTGTTTGTAAATGGCTGGTGTCATAACAGCCCATGCCACACGCCTTATAGGCCGCTTGCGGGCTATTATGTAGATGTATATTGCAACGCCACGCCTGGCTTTTGATTGAATGACAGTGGTAATTAGGGGAAGGTGGTGTACCTAGGGCATAGTGTACCTGGGATCATTGGCAAGTTCTGCGACCTAGCGGCTTTAAACTAAGCCATTACGTGAAAGATGCACTAGAGCGCAAAACAAGTCAATTCTGAGTTCATTTGGGTTATCCTTACAAAGACGACCCTAATTTGAAGTTTTTTTTCGCTGAAAAGTAAGGTTTTTAGTTGTTTATCCTAGTCTTCTACCGAACATCGATCACATCAATAGTGGTTATCGTAGCACAAGTGAAATCAACGTCACATTGTGAGTAGCATTAGTTACTTATTTGGTATAGTGGTACCTTGAGATACGAATTTAATACGTTCTGTGATCATCGTCGTATGTAAAAAAATCGTATCTCAAAGCAATTTTTCCCTCTTAAAATATTGTAATATACATTAATGCCTTCTAGCGATATGAAACTAGCCCAAAACACAGTTAAATTATATATGATATACACAATTTGTTTAAAAATAAACGAGTATTAACACGTATGTTTATTAATTTATTTATTAATATATTAATAACACACAATGTTTATTAATCATTACTTTAACGTCGGGCCTTTTTGGCCTCACTTTCCTGACTTTCACTGCGTGAGGCCTTCACAAGGTAACGATCAAGAGAGGTCTGGTCATGTGTCCTTTTTAAAATGTTACGAAAGAATGTGAGACGTCTATCATCAAATAAGGCAATCGCTCTCCCTGTGGACAATTTCTCTTCTCAAAACATTCGTTTGATAGGACATTCGTATCTCAAGGTACCACTGTATTTTAGACTTAATATTAACCAGACAAATCTGCCGAAATTAAAAACGGCTACCTGTTGTATTGTACCAAGGAACACAAGCCCATGATGTACCTAGGCACATGTTCCTATGCTTGTGATTTTTGTAGTCAGCCGTAATTTATGGTGTAATATTCTAAAATTTACTTTTGTGTGTTAAATTAATTACATAATTAGACTTTAGAGGATGATATTAATTTTGGAGGGTTTAATCTAAGTTCATTTTTACTTGAAAGGAGTTATATTTTAAAATTGAGTTTTTACCTAAGCTAAATTTATTTCCCTTATGTAACACTTAAATGTACTTTCAAATTTAATAAAAAAACTACACACTGATTTCCATTTTTCAGGTTTTTAAATAATGTTCCCGCCAATCTAACTTGTGTTCCTTGGTGCGATAGGTAGTGTTCTTAAGCAAATGAATATGATGTATGTACCTAAGAACAATTATAAACACTTTTAGTAGTTAAAATTAGATAAATTAATAGTAAAGGTACAAGTCTAAAACTTAAAACTTATGTTAAGTAATCCATATGGATCAAATTGTTACTATTAGACTGAATCTTAAGTAAATATATTTTGCTTTATCCAAAATAAATTGAAAAAATGTTCCGTGGTACAACTTTCTCTCCCATGTACAAGGGGCGGAATAAGATATAAAAAAAGAGACGGTGGGAATGACTGTGTGATTCATAACATGATAATAGTTATTTGACTTTATTGGGTGAGATAGAGTCTAAAAAGGTCCCATCTTCCATCTAACGCCTCGTCATACATAAAATATTCGTAGATAAATACATTGTCGAGTTGCTCCTGAAAATAATTCAGTCCAATTATAGCAAAAGAGAAATAGAAGTATGCTTTAAAAACGCAACAAAAAATTCAAAGTGATAAAATTCACATTTAAGAAGTGTAAAAAGATATGAATAAACGTGGGAAAAGCCTAAGGATAGTGACAATGGGTCAAGCGATGATATTTTTTGTCTCTAAAAGCCTATGACAGGAACTATTACTCTGAGAGATGGAAAATATGTGCTTGAGGATAAACACTCATCTCGTTTTGCTCCTGAGTGGGGAAAGAACGCCCTCTCTTTGTACACGCTACGGGCAGCCACCCACTCAGAAAGAGTTGGACGGGAGAGGGTAGGAAATAGGACACTTGGGAAGAAACGAAAACTTGATTGCGAAGACAAATTTTCTCACTTTGGCACGAAAAGAGAAAAAAGATAGCAGTTACCTTAATGCGGTTATCTTAAATGCAGTTATCTAAGTGTATTTACTTGCCCAATCGACCCGTAATGCGCTTAATCCGTAATACGATCCTCCTGTAAACCGCCTAGTGCGATGTGTGGCGCTTCCAATATATTTTCCGAGTTAGGATGTGAATATTTACAGGAGCGTAGAGCAAAATAGAGACTAAATCTACTTAGTAAATTCGGAGAAGATTTTTCTCAGACGGAGTGAAACAAATCCTTCCTTCACCGTCTTGCTATGGTAGTCGTTTCTCTCAGATGATGTGAAAAAATATCATTTGTTGTTCACATCGTACTACGGAAGACGTGCTCACGAGAAGAAAATGAAATAGACTTCAAAACAGAGATATTTATAATGTCGTTCTTTCATCGTAGTATTAATGTTAGCAACGATGAATAAAATTAATGGCGTCATTTACTATGACGACTCAGTGCATGTTTTAATATTTACTCGTTCTAACATTACATTGATGTACTATAGGAATTACTAATTGCTGGCATGTTTTGTCTTTACATGAATGTGGAGGTATGATTTGCTAATATGCTTAACATTTTTATGACCATGTGATGTGTATGAAGGAATCCACTTGTATGCTGTATGCCAGTGATTGTTCACCCACTGCCAAACACCTGAGAGGTGGCTCGCGGGATATTATGTATGCAGATGCATAATACATAAACACGACATTAAAGAAGCATTTGGTGCTGACTGGGCGGTCATTTTTGAATATTCTTGTATTCTTTTTAGTCGGATTTACGGGTGAAGATGATCAATTTTCAGTGTATTATTAAGACTTTTTGATCTCGTTATAGCTATGTACCAGATGAATTAATTGTTGTGTGGGTCTATAAATGAAATACTTCATCTGGCAAGCGTTTCGAACATTTAATTTTCTTCCTGAAGGCTTTAATGCATTGTTATGAAATTGAAGAACATGTGAACAGCCAGTATGAGAGATGACTGTTGGAAAACTTGACTCGGGACTGCATGAATGTACTGCCATCAATATATAAGTGTTCACCGAACTCCAGTATCATTTCTTCGACAGAAAGTAATCACAACGCACTTCCTTATAATTAGCACAGCAGACATTTTGGCTTGGATTCATAACTCGTTGTACTCCAACACTGATAAGAAAAAGTCAGAAATGGCATGGTACTCACAGCGCACCTCGGCATTACGGTTGGCATTAATGGCGGCAGGTTCTCTTACCTGAAAGTAAGGAGAAAAAAGGAGATGACTACACGAGTAGAGAAAAACAATGGCAATAAGTACATAGACATCTACAATGGTAATGGTGTGTGACTTAATTTCACTCATTTGCTTAATCCAAAACATACAATAAGCATAAGCTATGATTGTTAGGACGTAGGTTTCCGCGGCGATGGTTTGATCTCTGCAATTCTCCAGGGTTTTCTTCCGTGTCAGCTTGTTTGTAGACTAAATTGTCTACAAACAAGCTGACGCGGAAGAAAACCCCGGAGAAATGCAGAGATCATAAGCTATGATTGAGTATAATTTGGCACCCCAAGAGAACATTTTTGGCGGGGTTGCTATTCGTTACATGTGGACGCACAGAAACCCAAAAATATCTAAGAATTAGGGTATAATTAATGCACATAAAAGTGTTCAATATTAAAAAATATCAAAATCAGTCCACATAAACTACAAAATAGAAATCATTGTGAAAACAAATTATCGGTACTAATAATGCTCATTATTATTTTTTTTCCTTTTCTTGACCTTGTTTAATATATGATATAATATTTCTTGAAGTTTACGTCATTTTAAAAATAAGTTTCAGCCAACGTTTCGATTTATTTTTAAATCATCATCAGGGCTATGAAAGAAAAAGTATGAACAATATAAAATACAAAGATTAAAACGATACACAATATTACACAAAAATGTTGACATACCTCTTAACTTTGAACATATTTATTGATGTTTTGTTGCTAAGGTATTGCCACACCTAGGTTACCATTAATTTTGATGCATTAAATAAAAATATTTATATTAATTTTAATATTGCTTATAAAATCGATCCCTATGCAAGAGTTTCCGCTTCAATATCTTCCCAATAGTACGACCTACAACCTTATGTTTATCAACCACCAGGGTGTGTGGCAAGGCTTGATTACAAATCAGACATTCAACACTCATCAGAGCCTTAATCAGACACGCGATCGCTTGAAAGACACAAACAAAGCACACAGGACGACGACACGCGGTCAGACCAGACACTAGGAGAGTGCAAAGTACACGAGCATGCTATAATGCAAATTAAACTACATATAAGTTACTAATAGCAAAACGATAAGTTAACGTAGTAATTGATTCGTGCATTAGTGACGACATGCCAAAAACTTCATGCTTAAGGTTCGTATTAACAAAAATATAAGTTATTACATATTCTGAGTCTATTTTACATAGTCCGATGTAGCTACCCAAGATCTATCTAAAAAACTATCGCAAGTATAGTGATCCCTTACTGTCCGTGAAAAAATGACATATTAAATGTATCGGTTCTGCATTCTATTTAACTAATCTTATCCATTTGATCGTTTCTACAGTAATAATTAAGCCATTTCAAAATATTTTGAAAATCAGTAAAAAGTTCAAATATCTTGACCATCAGGTACTTGAAATTTCCGTAAAAGATTTAATCTAAATTTTTTTTCTTCGGTCAGTTGGACTTCCTCATTCTAAATTTCCAAATTAATTCAGTTACGCTACTGTTTTTATCGTTGCAATTTTTATAATATCTTACCACTCGCCTCTGTATTCTCATAATGTTAACTGAACGGAATAAATCCGATCAATGCCAAATAGTCTGGGACATATTTTAAATCCGAAAAAATAACGTAGGTCGGATGAAAGGTACATCTAGATGATACTCATAAAGCCACCTGTGGGTGATTTGGCTGAGTTTGATTAATCAACAGAATACAACTGACACCTCAAATGCGCATAATATTGTCATGTTTCTATATATATATAAAAGGAGGATGTCTGTTTGTCTATCCACGATGCATTTCCATTCTTGACTTCTCACTGAAGAAAGTGTAGAAGAAATATTGTTGTAAAACATTGATGTAAATGAATTATAAATACTACTTTAGTTGTTTTTTTCATTTACGCACTTAAGCTTTGTTAGTATAGATTATCAAGGTAACACAAGGTGAGCTACACTATATGTAAAGCATGATGTATTATTATTTTGGATGGTAACCTCAAACAGGTTATCCTTCGTGGCTACCAAAAATTACTCTATTATGATATTGTCATGTAATTTGTGTGTGGAGTAATAAAATTATTTATTATTATCATTTCAATATGGTGACATAAATTGCAACCATAGAGCGTAGGTGCATCTCATGCTTCCAAAGTCCTTAGTGCTACATCCGGTGGCGTCCGACGCGTTCTTTTCGTCCTTTTTTCATTTCACCGTTTGTTACGTCACGTCATACAACTTCTATGCTTGGTCATCCTGCCGCGTAGGCACACATCTTGACACGCCCAAAGGGAAAACATAACTTAAAGGATACTAAACTTAAACTATCAATCCTCTTGATGTAAACGTTTTTGCTGGGATATGAGTTTACACGACGTTTTCGGTCTGCGCACATATAGACACACATATAAATCAATGTTGAGGAGCGGAGTGTACGGAAATCATTTTTTGCCATTGTTTGCCGTTACACATACATGCCATTATCATACGTGCTTTGCTCCTTAACCTAAAAATCCTGCCATGTGACTTTCATGGGTACTACCCTGCCAGACCAACGCCGGGAGTCTGCTAGTTTAATAATACAAAATAATACGGACGCATTCATGCAAAAAGTGTGAACAATTACCCACCATAAATTGTTCCAATCAACAAAAGACTCTTAAGGCCTGGTTACACGGATTTATTATCACGTACAAGTTAATGTACGTTTGCGTGAATGATTTTGGTGGACCGGAACGGAACATGTACGAACGCATGAACCAAATTAAAACAGGTTCTATTTTCTGTTCATGCATTCGCACAAGTTGGATGGTTACACGGTGCATTTTCGTGTTCATTCACGCGTTCATACATTTAGACATTAACCCGTACGTGTTATTGTATCGTGTAACCAGGCCTTAACACAAAAAAGCTGACATAAACATAAAGCTATAATAAAATAAAAGCTGCTCTAAAAAGACAAACTACAATTAGGGTGATATTTCTGCACGGGTACCCTGGGCATTCGCAATCCGTGACTTCAGTGTTAGGGTAGGGAGAGGGATAACTCTCTGGGCCGAGATAACTCCTTCCGCTAGTAAGAGGCTTTGGCGGAGGAAGGCTGTTTGAGTAAAGGACTGAGTTACCACACAACCGTCTGGGCCTTTTCCCTGGGTGGGAGGGCGGGCGCTCGATGTAACATGAATGGTCGCTCACGGACAAGAAGGGAAGGAGAAGTATATACGGTGAGATGGAAGTGAAAGGAGTTGCGAGCTTGTTGCCATGGTAAATCCTTCCGCGTAAGTCAGAACGCAACAAAAGCACCGCGAAAAGAAAACCAAATATTTTTCATTCATATTCACCAAGGATAAACTTCACTGTGAAAAAATAATGTGGCTTATCCGGGATTCGAACTGAGATCTCCCGATTGCCGGTCGGGTGTCCTACCAGTTACATTAAGCCATCTGCTTTCAAGGCAAATCTGAGCCTGGGCTTTAACGAACAAGGTGTTGAGGTCTCAAGTCTACTACGGCACAAGAGGCAGACTTAGAACTTACAAAGCCACTGCCTGAGAAAGAAAGCCCACTTTGTAAATATACGGTATATGTACTTTGTACGCAGTCACGCATATGCGTGTTTTATGTTCAACAACTTTTTCGGAAAAGGCCCAGCCTGAGACTCGCTTAACAAAAAGATCTCTTGATGTTGTTACTGGTAGTTTACCAGACCGGCAATCGGGATAGCCAGGTTCGAATTCCTACAATGCCAAATACTATTTCGACGGCAGAAGTATTACTACCACAACATTCTACTTAAGGTAGATATACGTACCATCGTCATGAGTCACCAATCCTAAGATGCGCTAACCTTTTTATAGCGACGTATTTCTTCTCTTTTACATCCTTTACAACCTGTCCTATGCAACTCATTCGGGGCCCTCCCCTTGCCCATTTTCTCTTCCACTTGTCCTTCAACGATGGTCATCATCAGGCCATCGTGCCTCAAAATGTGGCAAACTAACTTGCCCCGTCTTAACCTAATGGTTTTTTAGGAGGCTTCTATTTTCTCCCGCTCTTCTTAGCCCTTCCTCGTTACTTAAACGGTAAATCCATTTTCTCTTCATCATCCTTCGGTAGCACCATATTTTGAAGCCTTTTACTCATGTGCTGTTGACTTACGTCATGCTTTTATAGGATTCTTAATAGATTCTTGATTGGAGCTCATTCGTTTCTCATTCAGCCGCCTAACCAGGGATGCCGACTCACAAAAAATATCGGGGGGACCCAAACTGGAGATCTTGCCCCGGGAAATTTTATAAGTAGTGAGGTTTTTGTTTTTAAGCATTTTAGAAGAGTCTATGATCAACATTAGAACCCTGGTAACTCGAATCTCGATATCTGGACACTCCGGGGAAAATCGAAAAGCCTTACATATTTTCCTCACACCTATAACGACTTTTCGAGGGGGCTCGGGCCCCCTCAGGCCCCATGGAGTCGGCACCACTGCGCCTAACTCATTGCCATTTGTAATGATATCATTTGGTCACATGTCGTCTGGTAAGTTCATTCTAGAGAAGTTATGGGGAAATTATATTTTTTTTCGATTTCGAGATGTATCTATAATCTTTCTCAATACTTTATCCATTTGGATTCTAGTATTTCTCCGTCTACAGAGAACACATTTTTAGCAATGGATATGCGTTTGTATTTATTTCCGTTACAAGTATTCCAAATACGAGATGAACATCAATTCATTGCTCTTGCTAAGGTTTATTTATTTTCAATGTTTGCGCTTTCGAAATTTGATGTAACGGTCTTTTCGCAAAAACACCAGTCGTATTAAGTTATGTATGATGAAGATAAAATGGATCGACCGGGTAGGTGATGAGAAAGTGCTAAAAAGAGTGGGAGAAAAGAGAAGTCTTATAAATACCTTAAATATAGGACGGGACAACTTAGTTAGCCACTTAATGAGACATAATGGACTGAAGAAAACAATCGTAGAAGGACAGGTGGAAGGGAAAAAGGGCAAGGGACGGCCCCGAATGAGTTATATAGGACAGGTTATAGAGGATGTGAAATAGAAGAAATACGTCGCTATAAAAAGGTTAGTGGATAGGAGAGAGGAATGGAGAGCTGCGTCAAACCAATCTTAGGATTGTTGACTAATGATGATGACGACATGAGTAAAGCCTTTCCATAGTAGATGTAGGAAGTTTTGAGCTCAAAATACAGGCTAAAAGTGGGCTTCACTTAACCTCAGGGCCTCACAGTGGAGTACGTAATGAAGAAATACGTCCAACTTTCAAGTGTGAAAAACCCGTCATGCTACGCCACTCAAATCTCAAGTAAGTTTGCCTCGAAGGAGCAAGTGCTATGGCTGCACATTAAAGGTGAAAAACGTTAGAACGTCCTCACTTTTCAGCAATTCCAACAAAATTGAATCCGAACATTTAGTGGTGAGTTGGAGTGAAATTTTTCCATATTGAAACGAACACTCGCAATTTTCCACGATTATAAAATTTATTCCGAACGAATCGATGTCTCGATGTCCCTACATCACCTTCAAGGTAAAAATGGAGGGTAGTACATTCAATTTATACTACTTTTTAACTGGAGTGGGGAAGTAGGGGGGGAAAGGAAAACCTGAATAGGAAATTGAACGGAATAGAATGGAGGAGAGAAAAAAAAATTCCATTCATAGAAATATCCATTAAACTCACTACTTAGGGTAGTCAAATTATCAGAAAATAATATCGCCAATAAAAATATATCGAAATATAAAAATATTTCCAACATTGAATGCGGAGTAATTTTATTAGGGTTCGACATATTATCTCACAGAATGAATCGAAGTTTCACTGTCTCAGGAGACTAAGGAAAACAAATTAAAAGGAAATGCGCAAGACGCGAAAAAATCCACACCAAACTCACAAATTGTGAGAGGTGGGTGGAAAATATCGAATTTCAACTAATGGTGTTGAAATTATTAAAACTATTTAGCACTTTAATTAACAAATTGGATCGATTTCTTTTCTATTTACATTAAAATGAGTCAATAATTTCATGCTTCTGAACCGAATGAACTAACTAAATTAGTAACATAATTAAAATTATGGTTTGAGAAAACTATTATCGGTAAGTCACCCACATTGAAATCTCCATTTTTTCACAATTAACAAAAAAAAAACTTTCAATCCAAAACGAATTCTAGAATCGAGATAGAGGTTTCTACCGTTTTTATTTTAGATACCCACCACTGGTTTACTACAATCATCCATTTCTCTTTACCTGACAGCAGATGTTAAAACATTTTCTCAGTGCTCAATTATTCATTTCCCTTCCTCATGTGATACATCCCGCAATATTCCTCAATTTCCTAGATACCCGGGTATCCGCATTCGGGATGCAAATTATAAAATTTATTCCGACCTAATCGATGTCTCGATGTCCCTACATCATCTTCAAGGTACAAATGGAGTGTAGTACATTCAAATTATACTAATTTTTAACTGGAGTGGGGAAGTAGGAGGGTCGTAGTAATTAGTGCAGTAGTAATTAGTAGGGAGTGGGGAAGTAGTTATTAGTATGTATATGCTTGTATAGGTTTATATTTTGTTTTTGTTTTAGGTTCTTTCTTTTTTTGCATTTACTGAGTCTTGATGTAGTGTTTTTTTTTTAGCCTTTGTCAAATGATTTTTACTGAATTGCTGTGCACTTGTAAATTATCTCATGGGCCAAATGACCCACGATAATAAATTAATTGAATTGAATTTCCTTTGTGCATAAAAAATCAGTATTCATAGAGTATAAAGTTTTCCATATTTTCATTAGAGTATAGTCCTAACAACAATGGTGAATATTCTCAATAATTAGCACATCTTAAATGTCTCTTTTCACAAAGGGCACCTTGTCCACGGAACTGCTCGTTCAAGCAGCTCGATTAATCTTAACGGCCGACGACCCCGTGGCGTTTCCCGCGCGGGCATCCCAGAGAGGGAAGCGGCCTGGGGCCATTATGCAGACGGCGGACCCAAGAGCGCCAGTGCCACGCCTCTTTCCGGAATGGGAACAATCTCCAGGTCTGCACGGTACAAGGGATATCACCCTGCAGAAGGTTACGCCGTGGGAGGAGCTGGAGGAAGATTAAGCAGGGAGAGGAGGCAAATTTTGCACGCGGCCGCTCTCCCCAGAGGTAAGGGGGAACTCTGGCTATTTCGCCACGGGCAATGCAGGGAGGGTAGTTGGCGTGGGAAGTTGGCCTAATCAGTGACCACCATGATATCCCCGCCGAGCTGCCTTTCCTGCTCCGAGGAAAGTGTCTTCAAGGGAGGATGAAGTTGGGGCGTCGAGAGAGACGTCGTTTTGGGTGGGAAACCTTCCATCCCTCGCAAGTATCGCGTTTCCGCTCGAAAAACTCGGTAGCAGCAGTTGTAGTAGGGTGGTAAACGCAAAACATAAATCAAACTAAACAGTCACCCACGTTTGTAGTACTATAATATCAAATTAACATCGGCCACCGCATGCAAGAGCAGCAGCAGCAATTCAAGAGTAATATACGATTTTAATTTTTCCTGGTGAAAACTTGTGACGAATATTTCTCGGGTTTTGCCAGGTTACTGCTTTTATATAAGCCGACGTTTCGGGAGACGACTTGTCTCCCATTCTCAGGGCTGTGTTACTTTATGGAAGTCCAATTTCACACTAAATTGGACTTCCATAAAGTAACACAGCAAATCTCCAATCAGAAGTCGGCTCTTTTGACTCCTATAGTGGCCAAAACTAGAATATCTTCACAAAACATCCAGTTTGGCTGTAAAACATTGCTTTTTTCCCTAAAATTCGCTTGAATTTTCTAAAACGTGAACGAAAGAAGTTTTTTCATTATTGATTGAAGCGTAAAAATCACACGAATGCTTATAAAACGTAAAATCATCCAAATAAAATGGCGTTCTCTAGCAGGACATTAGAACACTATTTCGGCCAATATTGGTGTAAATATTGATATGCGTCCTACTGAACGTAACGCCCAATATTTTAGACAATATTGCGCGCCGATTTATTGGTCAATAAATTGGAAAGTGTCATACGGGCTTTAGGTTACCCATTAAATGTGACTTTTCTGAACGCTTAATAGACGATACATTAGGCACTGCGGTCAAATATTTAGTTGATCATGACGCTAATGCTGCCATACATTGAAAGTCAATGGATTATGTAGCCATGGTATGCACACGTTCTACGTCAACATCGAATATATAAATAACAAAGGCGTTTGAACCAGCAGGGTTACGTCGACAGAATTGCAACCCTTGAAGGGATCACCTGTCTACTTTTCTATCTACTTTTCTATATCTAATTTTTAAATTAGGAAATGATGTTTTCCCAGACGACGTTTCTGCTATCCGTAATTTATCATCACACTCTAATAGGCGTGACCATGAAAAGAAAATGAATGTAGTAAACTGAAAACAGAGATTTAAGATGTCTTTCTTTTCTCGTTCTTTCAGGGATAATGACGGTGTCTCATTTGATAAATTAATGGCGTCACTCGCTAGGACGACTAATTTCATCTTTTCTATTTCTTTAATTGTTTTAACCTTGCAGGGATTTGCTATAGGAATCACTAACCGTTGGCAGGTCTTGTCTTTGCATGACTATGCACGCATATTTTGCTAGTAAGCGTAATATTTCTATGATCGTGCGTTGTGCATGTGGCGGTCCTCTTGCATGCTGCACGCTGGTAATTGATCACCCCGTGCCAAACACCCTAGAGGTGGCTCCCAGGGTATTATGCAGGCGTAGATTGTTCAATTCCAGCGGTCATATTTTTAAGATCGCTCAAAAAGCTATTCGCGTATGAAATGTGGCGTAAAATAAAGGGTAAATCTTGTCTCAACCCGGAGATAAAACCGAAAATCTCTCAAGAAACGACGACGGCCCTGCGTGAGCAGATCTTAGGAAGGAGGCTGCAATTTGGGGTGGAGGGTTGGCTTATGAGAGGGTGAGTGACATGAAATTTCCTTGGCAACCCCTCTGCACCCCCGCCGAGCACTTTGCCGTCGCTTAAATTCGAGGCCCGCTCCCCGGGAGCAGCAATTTGTCCACCTCCAACCGACACAGCTCCTTAATCCACCCGCACACAATCTCCCCCAATTCTCAACACTTCCAACCCTCCAGCTAAACTATCTCACCAGATACCTACACAACCTTCCGCCCAAATTAAGAGCTGTACGGGAAAATCTCAAGACATTTTTTTCCTTAAGTTATTTCCCTCATATTTAGCAAATTCTAGAACTTTATTCTAGTAATGAGCACAAAATTAAATGTAATAATACACATTCTATGGACAAACGCAGCAGTCCTTTGTTGAAAGCTTATCTTTATAATAACATGTACGGTAAGCGTTTGCTGAAGTATGTTGTACCTCATACCTTTAATTGTATGGCTTTATGTAATCTCAAATCTTTGGCCAACATTAAAAGAAAAGTGAAAGATTGGTTAATAAGTGATATTGTAAACTTTTCTTTTTCTTTTTCTTTTAATCTAAAATGTAGACAATATATTAAATTATCATAGTTTCGTTTAAAAGCCCCTATAGCTGAAGTTGAAACTTGTAATATAAATGCTAAGCTCTCAATGTGCCACATATTGTTGTATTGAATAACTGGAACCTTCTGACAAGCCATATGGCTTAGATGGACCAAGTTTGTATATGCAAATAAAGGCAATTATTATATTATATAATTATATTAATGGATTAAAAATGAACTTTGTTATATTCCACTCAGTATTTATTAAAAACCATGCCGTTTTCGACCTTTTCAGGTAAATATCAAGGGGTAAGGGAAAGAAAACTCTGTTGCGCCGTGATGCTGAGTCTCTGAATTCTTTCACGATTTTTCTGGTTAATCCGATTGGCCTGTGGGCATATCCCTGAGTACCATTGAACCAGTATATCGTATATTACAATTCATATTATTTTGAACTAACGTACTATTTCAGTATACCGATGTATCATACAGATATATTACTATCTAAAACAACAGAAACTTCTAACGGCACCGGGCGCTTTAGGTCACGGATAAAAAATCTCCCTTTCGGTAATCAATTTTGTATTGAAATTTGGGAAAAATGAAGTAGAATTTTCTTAGGTCGAATGCTTTCACTATCCATTACTTAAACAGTTTTTGCTTCAGAGTGTCTTGATGGAATACAAAGTAAACTTTGTCGCACACATTATTTATTTAAAAAACTCAACCGGTTTCGACCTTTTCAGGCCATCATAAAGAAGTAAGCAAACTTGAATCGCCTCTTGATAATGATCTGAAAAGATAAATAACCTGTACAGTTTTTAAGTGGTACTGTGTGGAATAGCAAATATCATTTTTGAAAATATCACGTCACCATTACACTTAGTGACCCAGCGAACCATCGATTTGATAGTATTTAATAGTTTAGAGCGAGAAGATGATGATCATTTAAAAAAAAATAGCGATTTTCACCTAAAATTATTTCTGAAATGACAAAATATTTTCATGTTTGGGTGAATTGGGACTTTCAATCGCCATGTTTACTAAAAGTTCCAGATGTGGACAGTATGGCCTTACACCCGGACTTTTTATATTCTTTTCAGAGGTCTCAATTCTTTCGGGTGGCGATTCATAAAAATCACTGATAATTCCTTGTTTTTTTTGCGTTTTTGATATCATTGAGGTATTATGAGAGGACAAGAACGGAGAAAGGAGACCTCGAATAAAATATATGGAATAGGTAAAGGAGGCTGCACAGCAGGAGAACTATGCAGGTGTGAAAATATTAGCTTAATAGGAGAACTGAGAGGAGAGCTGCGTCAAACTAATCTCATGTTCGTTGACCAGTGTTGATGAACTCAATATTTCTTGCATGTATTCCAAGAGGTATTGTTGTGCAATTTCTTAAATGTACCTTACTTTTAGAATTTCCAATTTCTTAAGGAAACATCCATGATTTCGCCGTGTGCTATAAAATTTAAATATATATAGAATCATGAAATTTCTATGCTTTCCATTCCAGGACACAGCCTGTTAATGTTTACATTTGCACTCTACGATAGTATTAAAATCAATTCAGCTGACATGACATGCCCTCTGAACGAAGGTGAACTGCCCGTAGATATATGAATGCAAGCAGGCCTGAAATGGCATAATTAATGATCACGTGATATTTCTCATGGATCTGATTGGTTGATTTTGTTTAAGGAATTTGTTAACATATAGGTCATTCCAATTCGGAATCTACTGACATAAATATAACGATTTATGTTCTCCTGCTTACCACCTTAATTTCTACCTTACCTCCTTTCCCCTTTTATGGGGTGTGCAGAGTTAGGTCAGTAATTTAAATAATTAGATGATTAATCTTTATTTATTTTAGTTTTAACAAGTCTGGAAATCAAATTGTTTAAATTAATGATCATACTCTTAAAAACCGTAAAGGGAGAAAAACATACTCAATTTAATGATCCCAAAGAAGGAGAAATGTTGGAATGTCAATAAAATGTATAATGAATAATCGAATTTTCTAATGTCCTTCCATTGTGATGATAAAGCCGAAGAGGAAGAAGTCCCAATTTTGCCCTTAGATTCAGGCAATTTCGCTGCCACCTCGAGTGCCTCTGTTTTATACACTTATACTCCGGGGTGAGAACGCCTTGAAATCACTTCAGCTGGTACGGCAGCACACCCCACGAAAGAGTGGAAATTCACTTCCTCCGAGTGTCGTTAAACTCCGGTCCCATTCCACGGGAAGAGCAATTTGTCCGCCGCCACCTTCATCCAAATCCCATCACCTCCTCCCACCCCTGTTTCACCCCCGGCCTCGAAACGTACAACCCTCCCCGCCTCCAACATGTCATGTTCATTTTCCCAACGGCTGTTCCCCCCCACTCACGCACCTCTGAACCCCATCTTTGCAGCCACATCTGATCTAGAGCACGCCGCCAAATTCTCCTCTCTCCTCCACGCTGCTGCGACGATATCCCACGCCTTTCAATTATTTCGCCCGGCTTAAAACCCTCCCCACCAGACATGAACGACCTCCCCCTTTCCCAGAAGCAGGGCGGCATCAGGGAGCAAGGTGTGTGTGGGGATGTTGAAACCTCCAATTAATCATGCCTCCCATATGACCCGTCCTTGTTGTCGGGACGAAGGGAAAGTATCAGGAGGGCGAAAGTGTTTGTGACCATCGCATCGCACGACGAGGTGAGCATCAAAGATGGAAAGGGCATTCAATCTACACCCACGCAATATCCCTTGCAAGAGCTCCACGAGGTCTTGGGATGACGCATAGTTGGATGGGAATAACCTATCTCACTGTCAATTACTGGATTGTTTCAGCAGGGAAATATGCGAATTAGTACAAATTGCCGGTCTCGGTGGCTGCGGGGTAAAGTCAAACATGAGGTCGCGGGTTCGAGTCCCGCCTGGGGAAGTTTCCCTTATCCAGGGCATAGTTGTTCGTGTACGTTTCATTGTTGAATTTGTTAAATACCCCAATTTAAAATGGCCTATGGGAGCTGTATTCGGAGGTTTGGGAATAAAATAAAATAAAATGCTATACAGAAATAGCTTACAAAAGAGCTGATATTTGACTTCGATTAACAGGAAATGGAAAAATTTCACGATGAAATACATTTTATTTTCAATTAAATGATAGCTTTAGTCTAACTTTCAGTGCTACAGATGCAATTTCACATTTTAGAATGATTTTAAAGCGTCACAAAACTAGGTTGACACTTGAAGATCAAATTATCAGCAGAGCAATTATTATAGATATATATCGCTGTGACAAAAATCAACACTTCCAATCCCATCATCTACAATCATTAATATCTCCATCTTATTCTGTGAGCCACGTCTAGGATGTATGGCATGGGGTGACCAACCACCAGTGTGCAAGAGGATATGCACACAATGCGGTCATAAAAATACCACCATAGAGTAAGTATATACTTACTCTTTGATACCAAACATATCGCAAAAAACGTCCACTTCTTGCAAGGGTAAAACTTTACAAGAGTTCGGTAGTTATTTTTATAGTAAATGGATTAAAGATTAGAAAAATGGAAGAATAAGGTCGTGCAATGTGTCGCTCTGGAGACGGACGACATTACTTTTATTAATCGGAACACCGTATCCCTGTTGGTAGGAGGAAAGAATGACATTTTATATCTCTCCGTCTTGCAATCAATTTCCTTAATTTTCTTCTCGTAATCACTCTACCATAATATGACGGTAAACGCAGAAAAATTTTCACGTCATCTTAAAAGAAATTCTCCCAATTAAGTTAATTTAGCCAATACTTTTCATTACGCTCCTGGAAAGATACCTATCCCATCAAGCATACTGGAAACGTCGCACTGCATATAACTACGTAACAAGTCATCACGACTCCGCCCGCCGTGCGCTGTAATCAACTATATTCTATGAGGCCTACTTCATAAGGGTCCCACATAGAAGTAGCATATAAGTGAGGCCTTACTAGAGCCAGGTAGCTTAACCAATTAATCCCCAGCGTTGCGTTAACGCAACATTATTGAATCCTAATTATCAGAACAAGTTTCTACCTCAGAATAATTCTTTATTCAATTTACTGACCTTTTATAAGTATCTCTAGTTCTTATTTTGTCATTTCCACCAACATTTTCATCTATACAATTGTATTTTTATGACTGATGGCGTTTGGAATCAAAATCGATGCGCACATACGAGACACCCGGGGAAAAATGACATACCCCAGCACGTCCGTTTAAAGGCAGAATGGGGAATTTTCTCCGAAGGAATACTGATAACTCCAGGCGAAGATGTCGAGTTTACATATCAAGATAAAAAATGAAAGATGTAACCTAAGTTTTTAAAATTCCTTTTTTTTTGTATTTATTTACCGGAGTTTTCCCAGCGTTGCGTATAAGCAGCATTTAAAAAATCATATAATATGATTAATATAATGTTTTTCCAAAAAGTCATCTTATTTAGGCCCAAATAAATAGGAAAATGTGAAACAACCGAAGTAAAAAGCCCTACATACAGTCCGGGGAATAATGGGTTAACACTTTCAGCTTTCTATGGCATGTACCGAGAACTATTTTTGCACATCCCAGTTTACGGTTATTCAGTGCGACAAGAGTATCTAACGTGGCGAGAGACAAGGGTGGGGGGGGGGGGTGAGGGAGTGTGAAGTTCCCCCAATGAATCATGCCCCCGACATGTCCCGTCCCAGGCAAGGGCGAAGGAAATTATTTGGAGTGTGAAGGAGCGACGAGTATCTTAGCGCGAGATGCGTATCAAGAGCGGAAGGGAAAATCAGTTAATGTACACCCTCGCACTCCCAGAAGATTCAGAAGCCGTTAGAGGTTATATTCTGATGGGCATCCCCTTTCGGGAAAAATGCGTAATTAAATATATACAGGCGTTATATGGGACAATACACTTAAATGGGGAAAGAAACACTCCAATGGCCGTAACAAGGGACCTCGCAACGCAACTGAGGTTGAGAAGGGAATCTTGGATTCCGAAACCGGTACGCTTCTCCCGTCCAGGTGGCAGTTCCATCGCTCAGTTTTTGAGCATATTCTCCCGGAGTATAACCCACGGAGTAAGTGTTGTTTGTGTGATTGTGTGTGTGTTTCTTAACTTGAGCAACCTTAGCGAGGTCCCCCAAAACCCTCGCGAAGGTTTCTACACTTCTGATCGTGTGTTAGTCAAGGGTTTCCGGTTGAGAGGCTGGGGTTGGTCACTGCTGCGAATTCTCCCGTTCCAGCATACCACACAGTGTTTTGTTTATACCTTTATACCTGTGACGAGGTCCCTTGTTACGGCCATTGGAGTGTGTCTTTCCCCATTTGACCTTGAGACCGTAGAGCTCACCTTTTTATCTACCAATACACTTAAGTCTGAATCACATGATTAGTAGTCCCAGAGAGTGATAGCTCAAGCGATATGTTTTCAAGGACCAAACCAGTGATCTCTCCACCCGTCATTTTCTGAAACAAACGGTCACTCCCACCGCCTCCTTTTCCATCGCTTATTCCGTCACTTTCCGTATATTCAACTGCTTTTCAATTGAAAGACAACGTAGCGTTGCAATCGCTATGAGTTGACAGACGGTACCGACAAAGAATATTTAAAGTAAATAATTCTAGGTAGACATAAGTACTCTTTTATATGCTTTTTGTTGTAATTAAATTGATTTATCCTCTGACTGGGGTGTCTTGCTACTTTTTACAGACAGTAAGCTATCGCGCTCCCCTCCAGACAATCTAAAGAAAAGAAAATGAGGCAATCAGAGCCTTGACAAAGACGCTACCGAATACCAACTTCTACGGGAGTAGTGAGTAGGCGGTCGTTAACACCGTTCCTACATCCCAAACTCCAGAACAACTCCCTCATCCCGTGGTTTCCGAAATGCTAATAGTTGTGAGGTGGGTTAATTTGAGACTCCTTACTCCACAGCAGCAGGGATGGAGCAGGGTGATTCGATTGAGGGGTCATCCTCATAAAACGTCCCAAGGTTTTACAATTCCAAGTGATCCGCAACCAATACTGAAAAAAAACATTAACATTAGCACTATAATGTCAATAAAAACGATTACCAATGGTACGAGGGACGTTCAATAGGTCTTTAGAAAAAAGTATAAAAAAATTGTATTGGGCCATTTTTTTATATTTTTCATTATAGTCTCCAATTGGCTTTATAAATTTATGTAGGCATTTTTCCAAGCATCATAAGCTATCCAAAAAGTAGAATTTCGGTATATCCTCCAAAATAGGCATTAGTTTGGGTGATAACCTCCTCCTTAGAAGAAAATCTTTGTCCGCCAAGACATTTCTTCAAGTTTTGAAACAACAAAAAAAAAACAGTAAGGGCCAAATCTGGTGAATACGGTGAAGTTTGTAATAAGAGATACTTTAATTCCATACTATTGGGTATTGTCTGAATGGGTGTGCTATCATACATTGCTGCTTTCTGGTTAGCATTAATTTTTGATACTGAGGGAGCAATTTATCGGAGGTACTAAGGACTTATTGAACGATCCTCGCAGAACTCTTTACTTCGACTTCCTTCGTCTCCCTCGTTTACCCAACATTCTCCCGTCTAGCACTGTTTTCAACATCCCCTCCCAGCTAAGTACTCGCACCATCCATACTTTCTGTATCATCCGTATCTCATCTAGAAGTTTCCTATTCACACCCACCATGTCTAGCCCACCCACCATTGTTCGGCTTCGTATACCCATTCCTATCCTTTCGGCAAAAAACGTCCGTTAATTTGTTGTGTCCGTGGGACCTGGAAATATTAATATATTGGTGTTCTATTATGATCTTTTCCCAGTCGCTGTGGAAGATTTCTATTCTCAATGGCTCAAGCTATCTAATTGTAAGCCTGACACGCAGCCTCCGAGTCTCTAGATGACCCCAATCTAATTCGTTTAACACCTTTGAATAGCTTTCTGTACGTCCTTAGCATTTTTTTGACGAATAGCGCAGCTCATGGTAACGATTTTATAAAAATCAGAAAATGCATTCGAAAAACGGGAAAAGCAACAAAATCATTGGGTTATGTAGGAAAAGTAGGAGCACTTAGGCGGAAAAGTGGTCAATTGTAAGAAGACGTAACCAGTATTAAGTAGAAAATATCACAGCATTATCTAGAAATGGCCTCTCCAACACTTGTAGCATCTTTCTGTCTTAAGATTCGCAATTTTCTTCCAGAACCCAAAGTTTGATGACAGCACCGTATTTCCACATAAAATTTAACCAAACTAACAACGATATATATTTACGATTCACGTAGCGTCCTCCTGCGGGGTCGGATAGGTGATGAATGATCTTACACATTAACGGAAACAGCAAGCAATATAACAACCAACGTGAGTAAATAAAAGACATTGAGTCATTTACAAAGCCGTCATCCGCACTTGCACATTATTTTATGATAAATAAATCGTTCGTGTTTCTTTCTCTGGATATGTACAGCTAAAAATTCTAAGCATACGTTTTTCTTGGTTCTATTAAGTTACCTTTTGCTATAGTTTTTATGCATTGTATTTATAATATTGTTGTTATTAACAAAAAATTTATAGTAAT
This sequence comes from Ischnura elegans, assembly GCF_921293095.1. Classification (NCBI taxonomy): domain Eukaryota; kingdom Metazoa; phylum Arthropoda; class Insecta; order Odonata; family Coenagrionidae; genus Ischnura; species Ischnura elegans. The sequence goes on along the minus strand of NC_060254.1, from coordinate 78,480,390 downwards.
TCAGAACATTTATGGAGTATTGGTCGTAGGTAATATTAAAAAAAAACATTTAAGTTATCGCCAGCATTTCGATATTTTATAGGAATAACATCAGGGCTTCAAACAACCTGATTCCTACGACATGACTATTAGCGTGAACCTTCCGCTTGAAAACTGTTCACAGTTGTTATGTTGTTCCCAAGGAGCATTGTCCTCATCAAAATAAATTATGCACGTATTTATGCATCCCTGTCTTGTAGCGAGATGAGGAACCCCGTAGCCCCTCCCAGTAATTCAGACGCCTCGTCGAGGTTTTGCAATTCCAAGCAGCGGACCAACTCTACCCTATCCTCTCTTGCAGCGAATCACCACACAGGTGGCGCCCAATTTCAGGAATAAGGCGGCGCCTAACCCCACCCAACCACACTTCCTCAAAATGCCACATCGCCCGGATGAATACCACGTTGATGATGATGATGATGAAACTTGGTCCGTGCGTGCCTGGGGTCCGAACGCCCAGGGCCCACTTTCCCCTTTGAGAGATGAGAGGCAGGGGGTGTCTGGAGGGGAGGGAAATATGTATTACCACCCCTTCCAGCACGGCAAGGGGAGACGCCACTTCACTCGACTGGAGGAGAAGGTTGCTTCGGGGCTGTGAATGTCTAAACAGGAACTATCTTCGAACTCAAACTGGAAACCTGCTACGAGAGTAAATACATCCCTCGCTGATGACTTGAGAAAGCCAAGGGGGTCACTCACTAAATCAACCCAAATTTTTAGTAGGATAGGTAAGGGTAGATACCCCATACCAAGCCAAATGTGGTTCATACCATATATTCAGGGCGAGTAGTGTAGATAAGGGTTACAACAGACATATCCAAAGATGTATGAGACTTCACATTCAAGGTTAGTAGGATAGGTGGGGGTACAGCTCACTGCAGACGAAGCCTAAGATGCATGATACCACACATTCAGGGCAGGGAGGTGGTTTTTTCCTGGGGCCCTCAGGAAAAACACCGCATACTCAACTTGTGTTTTTGGTGACCATAATTTCGCAAGGGCTCTCGATGCTGACGTTAAAACCATAGTTGTGGTAAAATAATTTATCACTAATTTTGTAGCATCACCCATCGTAAATAAGAGATTCAGCCTGAAGGATGCTTGGGATTGGTGAGAGTTGAGCTCAATCCAAGCTAATGCAAACAATGTGTATTTAATGTGCAAACAATGTGTGAATTTAACAGAAACTTCAGGGCAAGGAGAGGAGTTCCTTTCTCTTTAGTCAAAGTGCACTTGGACGATTTTTGTTAAGGGTTAGGAAGCACGGACCTTGATTTGAATGAGTCACCTAGGATTTGAACCCTCAACCCTCCGATCAATACCCAACTCTCTAACCATAGGGCAACGACGCCCCCTATAAAAGAGTAAAAAGTTCACATGTATCGCCATGAGAAATAGTTCCCTCTGTACCGGGATGTGAACCATGGAACTTTGGTTTTCCGGGCCACTGCGCAGACCATTACGCTATCTATGTTGCTAATTTCCCATGGCAATTATAGCTAGGCTCATAGTAATAGATTCTACTATTGAAAGGCTAAAGTCCTCAGCAATTTTTACTGTACCAAGCAGAAATTTACAAAACAAGATGCTAGGGCGCAATTAAAATCTCGGGGAATGAACGGATGGAAAAGAGTAATCCTACTTGAGCCTCGCCCGAGAATATTTTCAAGAATGCAGTAAGAAAGACTAATTTTGAAGGCAATTTGCTCCTCTGGTAATGGCGTTGAGGTGCATAGGAGTCCCCATCACGTTTTCCTAGCTTGTGATATTTCACTATAATCCCATTGGATTTAATGCTAGGATTTAATTTTTCACTCGCAATTTCTTCTCTATTTTAACCTATACCGATAACCGAATTTTTGGTTAAATATATGTTATAATACGTCACGTTTCTGAGTGTAGGAAGGCGTGGAACTACCCCTCAATTATTTTTAAGTACGAGGAACGTTTTTTTCCAACATCCGATAGCTCAGCAAAAACACCATACAAGCGACAGGCGGGCACTGCGCAGGTAGGGCAATTGCGCGTCCTCCGCTCCACTCGCTCAAGTCATTTCTGACCGTATGTTGTTAGTTTAAGGTTAGTAATAATATCATAAACTACACTGCCTCACTTTATTCTCCCGCCAAGTGTGCACTGCGGAGTGACAGCCAGAACACTCGCCGAATGGATTCAGCATTGACATGTCTTGACCTTTATGCCGATAAAAGAGAATTTTAACGTTGGTGGAGCTGCTCAGTAAGAAACATTATGCCCATTTACTATAAAAACAAAAGAAGGCACATGCTGACTTCTGGAAGTGATCTGCTCCATGACAACGCCCGTCATCTCAGCGCTGATGCAGCCCAACTGCTCCTTGAGCAATTTAAATGAGACATTTCGATCACCCGCCGTGCAATGCCGACCTTGTGACTTCCATCTTTACGCTGAAATGAAGATGTGGCTAGACGGCAAGCCATTTCAAACGCGCGATGAGCTCTAGGACAAAGGCATTATTCATTAGAAGTCATAGGCGGCAGCATTCTATGAAGAAGGAATAGTAAAGCTTGTTCGCAGGCACGACCAATTCCTCAATCGCCGAGGCGATTATATCCAAAGGACTCCACAAGCGTACTCAATATTTATTAATGAAACAATTTTGTAATCAATTATTTCGTCTTCTTTTCATGGTCCATGGGAGCTTGAAAAAAAACGTCCCTGGTATTATTGCATTTACTGGCTCGGGTCGGAGAAAGAAGCTGGCCCCTATCCTTGGAACATGAACGCTTAACAATATTCAGATTTCCGAGAAAACAGCAGAAAATAATAGGACCGTCAGGCTAAACTTTGATTTTAATTGAATGACAGTTGTTAATAGGGAGAGTCACGGAATAAGCGATGCAAAAAGGGACGATGGTAATGACCGTATTATAAAAAAATGGCGGGTCGAGAAATCACTACTTTGGCCCCTCAACACCTATCACTGGAGCAATCACACTGAGGAATGCTATAATGATTGCGTGATTCCGGATTAATTTAAAAACACTTTTAAGAAGGTGTGAACGCCTTACATTAATGCCCAAAATTAATATCCAAAACGTATCAAATCCTGAAATCACCGCTCCAATGCTTGTGTTGAAATAAATTTGCTTGATCGTTGAGGACGTATATGTATGATAATAGCACAAGATTTCATACTATAAGCAAAGATCCTGCTAGCGAAAGATAGCGTATAAACGTCATGAAAAAGATATTTGAAATTATTTACTTAACTATATCCCTATTGTAATAATACATTAATTAAATCACCAATGAAGATGAATCCAATATATTGAGCTGTAATTGATATTCAGTACGCGCTGAATTATGACATAACCTCACCAATACTTGTATCGTAATAAATATGCCTTAACGTTGAAGCCGCACATGCATGCTATTGGTATAAAGTATCATTATCATCATTAGTCAACAATCCTAAGATTGGTTTGACGCAGCTCTCCATTTCTCTCTCCTATCCGCTAATCTCTTCATAGCTACATATTTATTCTCTTTTACATCCTTTATAACCTGCCCTATATAACTCATTCGGGGCCGTCCCTTGCCCTTTTTCCCTTCCACTTGTCCTTCAACGATTGTCTTCATCAGACCATCGTGCCTCAAAGTATCATAAAGTATCATATTGTAGAAAAAAAACCTATATTTAAGCGAAAAAAATCACACATGCAATATCAAAGCGTTATAAAAAATGGTTTGCTTAGTTATATGTCTACTGAAATAATAAATTTTATTGTGAATTTCAGTGAATCCAAACTTTTGTCCTGTAATTAATATTCAATGAGCGTCAAATCAAGAAATCACCGCACCCTCTCCCGCAATCAGCCTGGTTCACAAGACGCGGCCAAAATTGAAAATGCAAAATCGAAACGAAATCCCGGCCAGAGACCGTCGATTGCCGTGTTCGGCGGCGCAGGAGAGCTTCGGATCGAGCGGAAAACGAAGAAAATAGAAGGAAAAAAACAGTGGAATAGCAGCAGCCGTCTGCGGACGGCGTTGAACTTAACCGCACGATAGCCTCATTAGCGTCCCCGACACCGATTCGTATTGGCTAGAGAGAGAGAGGGAAGGGTTGGCGGGTGAACAGCACCGGAAATCCGCGATGCGGCTCCGCAAAATTGAAAGAAAAACAACAACAGCGGCGACGAGAGAGAGAGAGAGAGAGCGCACCGAATCTCATTACGATCGGAAGCGAAGTGGACGACGACGCTGGCTTTAACGATCGCGTCGCTGTGTGACGCGCGCCTTCCTTTTTGCGGTCGCGAGAGGCTAAGCCCGCGGTTAGGTTGGGGTCCCCCCCTCCCCAGAGATGACCCGCCCACGGGTTTTTGGCACGGCCAAGGACATGTGTACGGTTGGTCCGCCAAAAGAGCATTAATGCCCCCCTCCTGGGGATTAGCGAACCAGAGAATATGATCAGAGATCGCCAGGCATTGAAAAGGGACGGATGAGGTTAATGTTCGAATCGACGCCGCAGCCGAGCCCTCGTAATTCACCGCAAAAAGCTTCGTGTGTGTGTGTGGGGCAATTATGGATCTACACCACGGACTCAAAATTAAGTAGGTATAAACAAGAAAGGCTGTCGGATTTTAGCAAATGCGACCATGAATGATACGGATAAAATCATCAGATCACGCGATCAACAAATCCCTACGATAGCATTTTTTTTTAAATGTCTTTAAATTTAAAATTTTATCACTGAATCATTAGGCTAATCTATTTCAATCTATTAAGCTATCTCATTTTTTTGTATGTTATTATAACATTTATGACTGAAAAGCTAAATAGATTGAAAAACTAACGAATATTAATATTCTCAGCATGAAACTAGTGACTATGTTCGCAGTCACGTACACGGGTTGCCCACACCGAGGTGTGATTCGCTATCACACCTGTCCAGCACTCGGAAAATAAGGGTTCAAACTCCAGATGAGCAAAATATACTTGTTCGTGGCGAACTTAATCCTTGGTACTCATTTATATTCACCCTATGGGTTGCTGTTGAAGAGCAATTTGAAAAAGCAGCAATAATGTATGAGATGTCATCTACTGTCACGCCGCGTCGGGACTTTCCCCCACGAATACGAATTCCTTGCGGCTGCTTACCTCCACCTAGCTTACGATTAGAGAGGATTTGTCACTCTTCAGGACAATAAAGTTTTCTGCCTCAGAGTGACACAAATGTTAGCCTGGAATGCGATAATAAGCCGACTAGCCTCTGTTGACTATTCTTTGAAATATAAAATTCCCACGGTAATCATGCGATGATAAATATTTGGTAAGACCAATTTACATTAGTTTTAGATTTAATTTCAAAAAATTTAATAGTCATGAAGAGTAAATGTTGTGATATTACTAAAATTGGTTTATTAATACGTGTTCCATTTTACAGTCTTTCCATATACCCATAGGGGTTAGGTGGAATAGGAGACTTATTTGTGTCAACCTCGCCCAAATGAAGGAATCTATTATTATTATCAGTGGCGTAACTATGGGGGGGGGGGGGGGGGGGGTGAGAGGGATAGATCCCCCCAAAGCCTCAGAGAAATAAAAATAATATTCAAAACTATTGTCTAGTTTGGACATACAGTAAAATTTTATATAGTAATCGACACCTGAGGCGTACTTTGTACGCCGCAGGTGTCGATTCAACCTGCCGGTCCAAAAATATATTAGCTACAATACTTCGACGTTTGAAAATTCGCACTATAGACAATGAAAGTTCAATGTAAGAATACACGTGGCCATTCTAGACCAGAACTTACGCACAATGTCGAAATCCTTGGTTTTCGAAGATTTGGCGTACTTTATACGCCTGCGCGCTCGCTCGAGGGTTTAATAAAAATAATGAAACAATTTATTTCCTAAATTCAACGCAATTAAGCATAGATTCAAATATTTACGCTGAAAAGACGTATTTTGAACAATCTCTCGTGAGATTTGAGGGAGAGGATCGAGCGAAATCTCAACATATATCACATAGGGAGGATTGGGCGGGGGGTTCTAAAATCGCCAAAATCACCTCTCGTAATTAATGGGCACCACCAAGGGTCAGCGGCACTTAGCTGTACAAAAACTTGCATTGGTGCATAGGCATTTTTGTTTGTCTGTACTGGCATAAGTGTGGAATAACATTCCCACCAACAGAGTGCTCTTCTGTGGTGCCTAATTTCATTATACCTTAGCTGACGCTTATTGTATGCTATGCACTATGTAAATGAATGAAAAAAGTCTTATATTAGTGCATATGTGGTAAATAAATAAATAAATAAATATTATAACCCAACTGAATGGGTAGGCTCGAACACAACCAGTCAGCCATGCATTAATACGACTACGACACGAAGCATAGTGTTTTTCCAGAGGATCCCAATCAAGTCTTTCGCGCCCAGATTAAACCACTTTCACTTTCCTTCCTGTAACGCAGTAAGCGAGAGAAGGCGGCGGCCGTTTTCGAGACGAAACGACAGATTAAGTCGCCTACTTGCCCCTTGCGTTCACGCCCCATCAAACCGTTGACTCCTTCTTTTCATCACCAGAGCATGGAGAGAGAAGTGCCAGATGAGCTATTAAGCAGGCCTTGTTACGACTACTCGAAAGCCGTCGGGTTCACAGCGGTCGTGAAACGGGACATTTTGCAATTACCACGAAAATGCCAGTATGCAAAATAAGATTTTGGCAAGCACAGGATATTTACCTGATGTTTTCACGCTATTTCCAGCGGTTAAGTTTGTTGTATATCACCGAACGGGCGACTCGTCCAACGTCATCAGATTGAATGAATAGGTATTACAGAACAAAAAAAGTTTAAATGCATCCATAAAAGGATACCACAATCGGCCAAAAGCTCCAGGTAATTCGGATTAGAAGGAGGAGTTCTACATTAGTTTTTATTTTATTTAAAATCAGACTCTACGCACTGCAAGTTCCACCCCGTCTCGATTCAGAGTATTTTTACGAAGCCTGATGTCAATGGCTTCCATTACGAGCCTGTCACAGAATTTGTTGTAAGAGCAGATGAATTTGGCGCTATCTCATTTTATCTTGTTGTGACCTTATGGCTGTAAGGTATTTCTGTGTGAGGTTTAAATGCCTATCTGCTGCTACTCATAAGATTAAACAATTCAACGCTTTATGGCTGCGGTGAAACAAAAAACGAGTGAAAAGTAAGACCTTTTTTACTCGAAAATCTTCCCATAAAACGCTTGACGAATCCTAGCTTCTTAGGGCTCTGCCACAAATATTGCTTATATGTGTTCCCTACGATGGGCTCAAAGTTAACGTAACTCCCAGGTACTTTACTTCGTCCGCTGCCTTTATGTTACTACCATCCCAGTGGCGCCGACTCCATCGGGCTTGAGGGGGCCCGAACCCCCTCGAAAATTCGTTATGGGTGTGAGGAAAAAATGTGTCAGGGTTGCTGATTTTCCCCCAAGTGTCCAGATATCGAGATTCGAGTTATCAGGGCTCTAATTTTGATCATATGGGTCTTCTAAAATGCTCAAAAAACTTAAAACTCACTATTTATAATATTTCCCAGGGGAAGAACCCACGTTTTGGACCCCCCCAGTATTTTTTGTAAGCCGGCACCTCTGTACCATCCAGGGCATAAATAAGTTTATAGTTGGACCACCTCCGCAAGAAATGCTCCTTTGGCTCCACTCATGAAAGTTACTGAAATCCGACGAAAAAAATTAAAATTAAGAGTGAACACTAATATCACAATAAATGTCTAGAAAACATCGTCCGAAAATAAACGTATTTTAATGCTTATTCGGGAGCATAAGCCGTTTAAGAATGTATTGATAAAAGGGGGACGAATACGCTTACTTGTGGGACACCTGTTGTCACGTTAACTACATCAAAGGTGATTCCGGTAATAAGCAATCTTTGCTTACATTCACTCAGAATTTCGTGGATCCATTTTACTAATGTCGCGTTAAACCAGATGACTATAATTTGTATTGTCTGTAATTTATATGATGTACAACATTTAATCATCCGTTCATAAGGCCGTAGCCAGGGGGGATCAAGGGGGATTGATCCTCCCCGAAATGAAAAAAAATAAATAGATGCTTTATGCTCGCTTGGTGCTCACACGACGATGTTATACAGCGGCGCAGAGACATCTAGTAGTCCAATGCGACTTAACACTTTCGCTGCTGGCCATTTTGATGAAAAATATCGCTGTGAGCGGCAGTGGTTTTTCTGCATAACCAAGTAGATATGTCTCTATGGATACCGTAAAAAATAATAATAAAAATCCTATGATTGTTTTAAACAAATAAAACGATGGACGCACCGGTGCGTCTGCCGCTCACAGCATTGCCAAAGCTATGCAACCCGTGTCACATGCGTTATGCAACCCGCTACACAAATATTTTTATCTCCCTTAATTCTCATCTAACGTTCTTATTATTCGACTGATTTTCCAAATAAATAGATGTTTTAAAATTTTGGAGTATTCGAAAATGATATTTTTTTTAATGAAAATATAATTTTCTCGTAAAATAATTACAAACTCATAATTTACTCATGGTTTTGGGATAACTTTCAAGAATCATCCTGAAAAAAACACTAGAATGAAGAGTGCTATTTAAGTCAGCAATAAATATAAGATGTTAGAAAATATCCTAAAGCATAAAACCGTGTTTTTACGGGCGACCTGGATCGTAAGTGCTAACATATTTCCTCACTCTATTTTTGGCTCATACTCGGCACTTCTTTCTTCCTTTTCTTTTCATTTCCAAATTATGTGGTGATAGACCATGTTTAGGGGAACTCATTGAAGGCATTACCTCAGGTTGGACATTTAGCAATGTTTATAGTATAGTTTATTAATTCATCGCGGTATTCTAACAAATTTACACGTTTCCCACTAAATCTTTGGTATAGAATGAAAGAATGAATCATTATTATCTGAGTTAAGTATATTCTCAGCTTTAGGTACCAACGGCGAGTTTTTGTTTCGTAAAGATAATATGACAACAATTGATCGGTCTTGTATTTGCCTCCAAAATGTTTATTGTAATCGTCCACCATACTGGGCTTAGTTGAAACCCTTCCCCGCCTGCCCGCAAAATCGTGTCCATACTCGGAGGAAATCATCTTCACATCTCTTCATTATCAGAATGACTGTACAGTATGTTTTCTCTGTACAGCATGTTTTTGCAGACAATGGAAAAGGTTCGTAAAAGTTATCCCTGTACACAGCGTGCCCCTTATTTTTTAAATTTGCAAACAATTTATGAGTGACTTTCTCTGCGTTCCATGCTCCCCCCACTTTTTTACCCTCGGTGCCACAATATATCAAGCAATCCAAATCCAAACCGCGTGGTTCAGTGATCATGTAAAATTTTATTTCATATTTGTGACGTTTGTAAGGAATGACTTGTTTTAATAGTAACTGTGGATAACGTCAACTCCATAGAACCATGGATTCGTCTGGACTCACAGCCCTTTCCACGTAGTACAATTCACTCATACTTGCATAGAATGTATCATGCAAGGGTCGTATATTGTAAAATGGATCACTGGGTAAGTGTTCGCATTAAACCACATTTCTATCTTAGTGCATAGCGCGGAATATTTTCAAAAGCTATCTCGAGACATGTATATGGAAAAAACAGGGAGATAATGTATTTCAGATTTTTTCCAATAATATTATAATCTACTAAGAGAAATAAAACCCATCGGAAATAGAAGGTCAAAAAAGTTTCCAATTATCTTCGACTCAAGACTTATTCCAAGACGATATTCGAATTCGGAGAAGTATTATTTCGAACCACATATTCAGCATTGATATTCGTTTCTGTTGCAACTCAAAAAACATCATTGGCAATGAGTCGTAAGTCGTAAGGATTCCCGCTGGGAACATTTAATTTTTGTCCTGAGGTGCCAGTATAGGGATATCCGTTACTTGGAGTTCATCTTTGTACCATAAATCGAAGTTATTTGAGTGCTTTCGGAACAGTTTTGATGAAGAAGCATGGGCGCTTTCTTCCTGACTCTCTTTGGACGACTCCTCTGGAATTCCTTCCTGGGATGCATTATCTTCCCTGCTGTCCATCTCCTCATCAAACTGCATAAGGATATCCATAAACTCTTAATTAGTCTTTTTCTTCAAAATTCTCTAAGGATATTCATCTCTTTTTTCATCGCGTTCCCGCTGAACCAGACGTTGATGCCACTGGCTCCTCAGCCATCTAATGTAATGGGAAAAAATCAAGATATTCAGGTAACCGTTGACACCTCCGATGATACTTCAGGGGATAGATATCTCCGAAAATCGAGCATATCAATCTATTCCGAAGGCCCCGAGCACCTAGTACTTTCCTGTGGCAGCGTCGTACTTGCAATGAAATTTCGGCCAGAGGGCGTGGAGGGATGAGAGTGAAAGGAATGCCTCGATGACTTTGTTTTTATAGGCCATACGAAACGATATCCGCATGAAATGAGACGAAATATTACCCTTTTATTTCACACATTATCGTGATCGTCTTGGAATTCCCGGTGTGATATTTCCGTCATACCGGCATTGAATTTCATTCTCAAGGTCAATGCTAATGGATCCTGTGTAAAATATTTTATCTTGAAATGGTGGTCGATTTCAGTTCCGTGTGTAATGTATACGCAGAGTGGTAATTATATACCTATCTGTCAGTTTAACAAAGTACATAGCCTTTGCGATTGAACCGTAATATAACGAGACAGTTGTTTATAATATTGTGTTTCGGGGTTTTGTGGAACAAGTGATTGAATGTTCAACAAAATTTTTCATTATATTTCAGCAAAATTCGGCAACATTATGGCATGTTTACATAATCAATAGGCTATATGGAATAATAAAAGAAGAGTGCAATGGATTATAATTCATTATTATCGAATGGTACTACATAATGTCCCTCGATATGCCTTATGGTGATAATTTCTTAGAGCTAACGTTTTCCACGTTATGCACGATAAAGGGACATGTATAGAAAATTCTGGCATCGAACCTGGCTCAATCACGCGTATTACTTTTTCAAAGGATTTATTATAGCTAAACGTTATATCTTTTATGTACAAAAGAAGCAGCCATGACAATTGTCCAAACCAATGTGTTCACATATTTTTGCAATCTTCGGATATATCGACACATTTCCACATATTCGGATAAACTGAATATAAAACTTTATTGGACATAAATAATATTTAGAAGAGTTTATAATGCATACGAGACCCATTTATCTCCGGTTCCGAGACAATTTAGGTCAGAAAAATTAAAATATCATAAAAATTACGAAAAAATAGAAAAAAGATGAAAAGGTTATTACCTAAATAATGAAAGGTGATTCCTAGAAACGACGGCCAACACTGAATAGTACGGAATGTAATAGAGCAGCGAGAGGTAATTTGGAGCGCCCAAGACGTTCTCGGCTGATTCTATGGGCATTTGAAAACGGGTCGAAGCAGGACGCACGGGTGCGTCCTCCGCTCAGCATAATAGTTTGCGCAGGACGCACCGGTGCGTCTGCCGCAGCGAAAGTGTTAAGTCAATAATTATCTAAGCGAATTTGTGGGAGCAGTGTGTGTAGTTGTAGTGCAGTGTGTGAAATAATAGTGCTGTGAATTTGTAGAGAGGTGAGTGACTTATGAGCCTCCTTAGGGACCGCAGAATTGACATCGACAACAGTTAATTACTTTGTCCGCAGCAAAAAAATCTAGAAGGCTAAATTCAATTTTATAATAATACTTTTATATTTTCCTTTAAAAGTTTATAATAAATATGTATATTTAACCGTATACGCTATTTTATTTATCTTATTAAAATAAAATTAATTGTTTGAGGCGTAACTATGTGAAAGCGATTCATAATTAAATTAAGAAAGAAGAACTTTGTACTTTCACATTAATATTTAATCACGACCATGGTTTCAACGTTAGACGTCATCATCAGGTGAACTCTACAGAGGTCCATCACATCCTTTTATACCAGGCTAGGAGGGGGAGGGAGGAAGGTAATTAGGTTGAAAGGATTGGTTAACAGAGAAGAGGGAGGGGGGAAAAAAACCTTGGTCATGTGGTATGGAAGTTAGGGGGAGGAGGCACCCTTATGGGGGGCACGGCAAGTGGAGGGGGGGGGGGGTTCAGGTGAGAGAGAGAGAGAGGCCGAAGAGTTCGTCATGTCATTAGCCCAGGAATTTAGGAGTGGGAGGCTTAAAAGAGGGGAATGGTAGTCATACAAAAATTCGTTTACAATGTTGTCATTGGAACGTACGTGCTGCAAAATTTCCATTTGTTCCAAAGCGTCTAATCTAGGTCCTTTAGGTTCATAATGAAGCACTTCAAACACAAAATCACTTTGATGATTGTTATCTAACAAATGTATAGCAAATTGTGAAGTAGTCTTTTTATTTCTCTGGCAGGCTTGATGTTCTTTTACCCGCTCTTGAAATTGTCGCCCCGTTTGCCCAACATACACCGCGTTGCATTCACATTTTAGTCTATACACCCCACTCCTTTCTTCTCTTGGGATGTGATCTTTGGTGAGGGAAAGAATGTTCCTGAGGTTGGATTTATTGTAAAACGCAACTTTAATTTTATCCTTGGGCACCTTTTTGTATATCTTCGGCCCAATGTCCTTTAAAAAAAGGATTCTACGCCACTTGGCCGTGGATTCTTGTCGCGTTCGGGATCCATAAATTTCTCCCACTGCTTGTTTTTTTAATTGTTTCCGATATAAGCTATCAATTAACTGTTCGTTGTATCCGTTATTTTTAGCAATTAGTTTAATTGTGTTTAATTCCTCATTGAACTTGGCAGGGGACATCGGAATATGCAGCAACCTATGTAACATGCTGTGAAAGGCTGATAACTTGTGGGAAAAACAATGTCTTGAACTGGAGTGGATCACTTGGTCCGTATAGGAGTTTTTCCGAAAGACTGAAAACTCGAGGTGATTGTTGACCTTAGTGACTTTAAGATCTAGGAAGTTGAGAGAGTTATTTTCTTCTATTTCGTAAGTGAAATTCAAATTGCGGTCCAAAGAATTCAAAAAAGATAGGAACATTTTTAGTTGTCTTATTGAGCCAGTCCAAATACAAAACACATCGTCCACATATCGATGCCAGGATAGCACATTTTTGGTCTGTGGATTATTGGGGGAAAACAGGTTCCTTTCGAAAAAGTCCATATATATGTCCGCCAGGAGAGGGGATAAAGGAGAGCCCATGGCCAATCCATTGGGCTGTTCATAAAATACACCGTTAAATTTGAAATAATTTTGAGACACACAAATCTTCAATAGATCACACAAGTCACTTATAATGGGAGCTGCCACACGTTTCTGGACGAGAATAGATTCTGCTATGTCTACGGCTTCTTTGGGTGGGACACAGGTGAAGAGATTGCACACATCAAAAGACACTAACAAGCACTTATTGGGGATATCAATTTTAGAGACGTGTTCATCAATTGACTTCATCCAACACGTCTCTAAAATTGATATCCCCAATAAGTGCTTGTTAGTGTCTTTTGATGTGTGCAATCTCTTCACCTGTGTCCCACCCAAAGAAGCCGTAGACATAGCAGAATCTATTCTCGTCCAGAAACGTGTGGCAGCTCCCATTATAAGTGACTTGTGTGATCTATTGAAGATTTGTGTGTCTCAAAATTATTTCAAATTTAACGGTGTATTTTATGAACAGCCCAATGGATTGGCCATGGGCTCTCCTTTATCCCCTCTCCTGGCGGACATATATATGGACTTTTTCGAAAGGAACCTGTTTTCCCCCAATAATCCACAGACCAAAAATGTGCTATCCTGGCATCGATATGTGGACGATGTGTTTTGTATTTGGACTGGCTCAATAAGACAACTAAAAATGTTCCTATCTTTTTTGAATTCTTTGGACCGCAATTTGAATTTCACTTACGAAATAGAAGAAAATAACTCTCTCAACTTCCTAGATCTTAAAGTCACTAAGGTCAACAATCACCTCGAGTTTTCAGTCTTTCGGAAAAACTCCTATACGGACCAAGTGATCCACTCCAGTTCAAGACATTGTTTTTCCCACAAGTTATCAGCCTTTCACAGCATGTTACATAGGTTGCTGCATATTCCGATGTCCCCTGCCAAGTTCAATGAGGAATTAAACACAATTAAACTAATTGCTAAAAATAACGGATACAACGAACAGTTAATTGATAGCTTATATCGGAAACAATTAAAAAAACAAGCAGTGGGAGAAATTTATGGATCCCGAACGCGACAAGAATCCACGGCCAAGTGGCGTAGAATCCTTTTTTTAAAGGACATTGGGCCGAAGATATACAAAAAGGTGCCCAAGGATAAAATTAAAGTTGCGTTTTACAATAAATCCAACCTCAGGAACATTCTTTCCCTCACCAAAGATCACATCCCAAGAGAAGAAAGGAGTGGGGTGTATAGACTAAAATGTGAATGCAACGCGGTGTATGTTGGGCAAACGGGGCGACAATTTCAAGAGCGGGTAAAAGAACATCAAGCCTGCCAGAGAAATAAAAAGACTACTTCACAATTTGCTATACATTTGTTAGATAACAATCATCAAAGTGATTTTGTGTTTGAAGTGCTTCATTATGAACCTAAAGGACCTAGATTAGACGCTTTGGAACAAATGGAAATTTTGCAGCACGTACGTTCCAATGACAACATTGTAAACGAATTTTTGTATGACTACCATTCCCCTCTTTTAAGCCTCCCACTCCTAAATTCCTGGGCTAATGACATGACGAACTCTTCGGCCTCTCTCTCTCTCTCACCTGAACCCCCCCCCCCTCCACTTGCCGTGCCCCCCATAAGGGTGCCTCCTCCCCCTAACTTCCATACCACATGACCAAGGTTTTTTTCCCCCCTCCCTCTTCTCTGTTAACCAATCCTTTCAACCTAATTACCTTCCTCCCTCCCCCTCCTAGCCTGGTATAAAAGGATGTGATGGACCTCTGTAGAGTTCACCTGATGATGACGTCTAACGTTGAAACCATGGTCGTGATTAAATATTAATGTGAAAGTACAAAGTTCTTCTTTCTTAATTTAATTATTAAAATAATTACATGTTTGTCTACTATTCCATAAGCCCTCCCCGAAAATATTTTCTGGCTACGGCCTTGTCCGTTCATATGAAATTTGTGTGGCATGAATGTAAAGATTTTATCCTTTGGTAATTTTGACAAGATTAAAGGCAAATTAACAAAGATGACTAGAGTGACGTTGTAGAGAATGAGTTGTTTTTTACAATGAGTGATGGTAGAGTAGAACAGGAAGAGGCGTATTGGGTGAACGATCTCTTGTTTTGATAGGTTTACAAATATCATCATTCGATTTAAGGCCAGTCGAAATAATGCCACGAGCCCCTAATGACGCTCTGGATATTTTCCCAACCCGCTTTGTTCATCTCCCGCCGAGAAGCATATTCAACGACCCCGGGATGCTTATATGCCCCGATGGTTTTATTTCGTTAATTACCGTGGTTAAATGGCCCTTCATTCGGGCTGTGCCACGTGCGACGTATGATAACGCTCTGGCCTCTTTACAGACCTACCTCAGTCGTGTTTCATTTTTACAACTACATTAATGGAAGCATACGAAGATCCCTAGCTCATTGGTACTTCTTTTTAAAATGGAAACAAAAACGTGTCGTGATGATTATGATGCTCCAGGGACTTGCTACCCATGGGAATACAGAGGATACTTGTTCGATATAGCATTGTATTTCACTGTATTCACTGAGAAGCGTTGAAATTTCTCCAAAGTCACATGTATAGTTACGACTTTTAATGGTGATAAAGGAAAAAAAAACATTACCGAAGCATAAATAAATGAATCAGTGAACTAGATGCGTAAATTCACTCTAGTTTTACCGTATGAAAATTAAAAGACGTAATCAATGAAGTTATCCTTCTCGGATAAAATAAACAAAATATTACAGCACCATATCGGTAAAAAACCTTAAAAAAACTAAATAAATGACTACTTGAGGAACGCTATTAAACAAATTTAGATGAAAAACTACCATACGTTTTGAAAGGTAAGAGCCAAACTTTCGCAATGTAAAAATCTTTTCTAAAGAGACAGTAATTATTATTCGCGAATAAGAAGAAATTCTTCTTTAATAAGAGTGCCTTTTCTATATATTTATCCATAAAATATTTAACTCTCTATCAAGTAATAAGTATTAATATGCCATATTATCTGGTTAGGGTGTTTTCAAACATTTTTTCTTTGTTCAATCTATTAATGTACATAATGTTCTTTTCCTCCTTTCTAAATTTTTTTCAAACGTTTCTTCTGCGAATATACTTTTCTAATAGCTGGTACACTCACTTCCTTCATAAAAAGTTGAGATTCGAGTCCTCAGCATGAAAACGCAGTCTAACTGAATGTATGGGGAAACAAACAGCAGAGGTAATCCGTTTCTGGAGTAACGAGGCCGCAATCAGTTTTTGCACCCAATTCTCTCATTGATTATCCATGTTAATGGCTCGTAGTGGCAAGCATCCCGCATAATTTGGACCCAAAACCCACTAAAACAAGAGGACACACCCAATTTATCTTAATGAGGATAACGTTCGCGACGATTAGTAACCGCGCGATTAACGAATACCCACTCCGTGCGAATAGTCTAGGCAACTCGAGCAAGAACGTTTGGAAATTATTTAACTGGCATTGAATATCGATTTCCGAAAAGGGTTTCACAATCGGAAAATTAATGTCGTTAAGCGCCAAAATCCACAAATCGCATTCCAACCGCGTGCATTGCATTTCACCATCGAACCAATGATGGGGGCTACTGTTGGGCATACTAAGTTTTTACGACAGAAAGATTATCATGAGCATGCGTGGTTGAATGGGGTGTGAGAAAAACGCGCACCCTGAAGATTTGTATGACGGCGAACGAGACAGGGCCACAGGGCTAATAGGGTAGTTTCCTTCATCAAAGAAATAGAAAGGCATTGATTGAGATTCGTTACCCATCATTAGTGTGTTCATAATATACAAATTACTTGGTTTTAGAAATCCCAGTTCAGAAGAATGGCAATCGTCAACTTTAACCGCATTTAAAAAAGGCCAGATTGGCGCCCATGCGATGCCACTCCACGTGACGTCACAGGGACCTAGTTTCTATACGAGTAGATAGGAGTTTTACATCGTCTGAGATTACCAATGCATGCGTGAGGCACAGAGCTCAGGGAAACATCTCTTAATAATCACCTATTAAAACTGGCTAAGGTCGGAAAGTTTTCTTCGTTTATTAAGGTATTAATAATCCTTATTTAAGCCAAGCGCTACCAGCTAGCAGGGCACTCTGCTACCTGCTAGCAGCTTGCGTCGTATTAGCGCTCAAATCATCGCCCCAAGGTCATCCCACTTGCAGCAGCGGGAACCAGAAATACGTCACACGGAGTTTTTCCATCATTCATACTCAGCCGTCGCGTTTTCGCGTGCTCGAAAATTTTCACTTTTCATTTGATAGCGAAAAATAGATATCGTCATTAAAAAATCTAAAAGCGTGAAATACGTACTCCAGGAGTAATTATCTTTCGATATAGGCAATAAAACATAATAGGAAACCACTCTATTTGTATTATTCGCTGAGTGTGGAAAGAAAACTTCATGCTACCTGTCATTTAAATCATGCTGAAAGAAAGCTACAGTAGTTCATCCACAGCTAAGAACACACGAAGGAGAGAGATAAAGCCCTGTAGTAGAATTAAATTGCTTACTTATAACGATTCCAATGTTATATATAGAATTGCTGACAGTAATTCAACGACACCACTATAATGATTGACAGAATATCAAACTTTAAATTTAAATACTCCTTTCTCACCTATGAGAAAACACATTGTTGCATGCCATAACAGTATATATAAAGCGTTGCTTGACACTTTTGATGTAAATATAAAAATTACCTCGGTATAATACGTAACCAAGTGTATATAATTGCAGAATCATTGCATGGTGGAATACTGGACTCAGTTGAATCCCGGAAACAGTTTTTTCATCAACAGAATTTTTTTTTTTGAGAAATAATTTAAGCATAATTTTCAAGTTGGAATGCATAACGATAACAATTGCACAGCTATATATAGTATTTTTCTGACGCATTTTATTTCTAACATTATTTGCGATGGAAATCCTCATGAAGTTATCATTATGGCATAAGTAAAAAATGTCTTCTTTGACCGCGACAATGAGAGCAAATATTTAACTTGATATTAATGAATGTCAACTTGCCATGTCCAAAACTTAATGCATTACAAATATACATTTTAACTAAAAACATTCCCAAGTTATTGGATGAAATTAAATAAATACGTGATCCAAATGCCGCCCTCCAAAAGCATACACATACTTTGATGATTTCCGACACATGAACTGCCGTATTCGGTAACAATTGCAGAAATATTGCAGAATGCAACTTTTTTCGAAAAAAAAGCAGTCTAGAGAATGGTCGATCAATGCAGAAAGAGAAGATAGTAAAAATACCAATAGACACCTACCATTTGTATCACCCATAAATACCTGATTGGCGAAAAAAAAGTATAAAAAGAAATTAGCCGACATTTGCGTTCAGTTGATGGACTATGGAGTAAATTAGGACGGTATGTGGGCTGGGTTGGTTTTGGACAGAGGGCTGAAGTGTGTGTCGAGGGGATGGAGGCGGCAGGATGATAATAGCTTTTGGAAGAGACAGATACGATCACAATTTTTGACTTGGCGACGTAATTTTGAATTTCCATAATGAGTTTTCGGAAGGAACGTGGATGCGACGGTAAAGCCCTGAGATTGAAAACAGTGGACTAAGATGGGATCATGGAAATGAGGAGAGATTAATACATTCAAAAAGCGAGTGAAAAGGAAAGAAAGCTATCCACAATTGGCCAAATACGCCGCCCGGAGCTCTTTTGTCTTTCACGGATGGGATGTTCGGCATTTCGTTTTCCATCAAGAACGCCAAGAAAGTAAACAGACCCGGATGAAATTTGAGGCCACCATCCAAATGAAACTTCATCATGAATAAGATACAAAAACGCTTTCTTTGCATTAACAGTTCCACTGTTTATCAGTAATTTCCTGCGAGAAAATTATGAGACTATAATGGAACCGATACGAAGATTTGCTTCATTGTTCCAGGAGCTAAATGTTACCTTGAATGCTAATCGAAAATTAAGGTCTCTGAGCAGTGTTTACCCTAGCCAATAGTGGGAAACTTAAAGTTTGCCACTGCAAACCAACTGATGAGACTTGATTCATTTACCCAAGCTTTTCGGAAACTTTTTCATGAAAATAAATTATTAAATATAAAAAAAAGTATTTCCCATGATTAAAGCTTGAAATTGAAAGCCTAGTAGGATAAGAAAGCCAAATTCAATTCATTCAGCAAAAATGCCTACTCTTTTATATAATCAATTACTTATCATATTGATTTAAAATCCCAAAATTGTAAAAAAAATTAGATATTGGTTTGAAAGTCATTTAATCATGACCACACGAATAGAAAATTTGACACTAGGTTTATTGCTAAAACGTTTGTTTTTGAAATATGGCTTCTCCCCAGGTATCGGGACAGTGAACCATTTCTCGAAAAATGTAGAGAGTATCTGTAGACATATATTTATTATTATTTTAGTATTCTACCGATTAAGGTAAGTTTCCATGGAGTGTTGAAGAAGTGATCTGGGAGCCTTCCTTTCCTCCCAGCACTGCCTTCTTTAATTCACTGTAAGTCCTAATCCCTTTCATTCTATCTAAAAATTCCTATTCTTTTCCTTCCCCTCCCTCGTTTCCCTAACATTCTACCCTCTAACACCATTTTCAACATCCCCTCCCCGCTAAGCACTAACTCCATCCATACTTTCTGTCTCCTCCGTATCTCATCTAAAAGCTGCCTCCCCTCACCCACCATGTCCAGCACAAACTTATATTAACAGCCCAAAAAACTTTTACTCGCGATTTGCTCGCAATATTGGCTATGCGTTCTAAAAACGGAAAAATATGGGTATATTTATTTTTTCAAACTCTATAGAATTCGACAACATTAAAAAAATGACCCATTATTTTCGTCTGTATGTTATTCTTTGCGTGCTCTATTGAAAAAATTGGGAATGAATGGATCGCATTGGACTCATCGTTCAGCAGCGGACACTTTAGAAAACCGATGAAAAGGAGAGAGAAGTGTTAGTATGAATGAAAGACGGACCAAACGGACTGGGTTCCCTTTTATGCTGTCGCTTTGGCACCGATCTTCAACCAAATGACCTTTGCGGACAGGAGGAGAAAATTCATCCATTGTAACCAGTGGCGCCGACTCCATGGGGCCTGAGGGGACCCGAGCCCCCTCAAAAATTCGTTATGGGTGCTAGGAGAAAATGTGTCAGTCTTGTCGATTTGCCCTGGAATATCCAGATATCGAGATTCGAGTTATCTGGGTTCTACTGTTGATCATATGACCCTTCTAAAGTGCTTAAAAAATTTAAAACTCAATAGGTACTTATAAATTTCTCGGGGCAATATCCCCGGTTTGGGCCCCCCCAATATTTTTTGTAAGTCGGCATCCCTGATTGTAGCAAAGTGAAAGAAAAGGCAGCACTCAACTAATCGTCGCGAAACCTCAAGATGATCATTTTAAAATTTTGTTTATGTATATAATCTTCTATATCTATTGACGTGCAACATAAAATGATGTAGGTTTCTGTTTACCGCCCCAGAGCCCACTAGGGAACTCATGCCAGCTCCCGGCTTCCTGAAAAGGAGTTCATCGAAGCTTGGAGTCCACTGAAGTTCTGCTAATGAGAATGGGTGAAAGGAAATGTGATGCTCTGAAAGATATCAAGTCCTATTGATCTCATGTAACCTGATAGTTTTTTCTTGAAATGGAAGGACCTTTCTCACTTATCCCATCCTCCAGATTCATCTTACCCATCCACAGTCTTCACACCCTTCCACTTCCGACAGAGGCGACGCAAGCAGCGGCTCCTCGCGTAGTAAAAACCGTTAAAAAGATAATTTCAAATCGCGGACAACCCTCATGAGGCAAAAATTATGTTAGTTAAATTTGAAAATTAAAAAAAAAAACAAAGGTAAATTTGGAAAATCCAGCGGTAAAATATTTGTGCACCCCTGTTCAGCCATTAAATTGTAATCAAGTAGAATGTACTCGATGACGGCCGAATACCTGAAACCGGTTTTACCAAAATCTACACAATGGACTCGGTAGACATGCGTCTCCATTTTAATATGAAGAAATACCGCAACATCTCCAGTAATACATTCCAACAATGCTTTATATACATTCTTACTTTCGTTTCTCTGCGTTACGTTGGTCCCATAAAATGGAATTTATCGCATTTAAGACTGCTTGGTAGTTATAATAGTTAGAATCCAATCACTTCATATTTGAACAATGCCAGAAAAAAGGTTGGTCGTAATGAACAGGATGAACTCTTGCCCATCTCCCGCTATCTTCTTCCCTAATGGGCTCCCCTTTTTCCCCCTGGTCGCCCAGACTTTATTGAAGCCGGGGGACAACCCGGAGATTAACGTCTCATGAACAAGGCGAGGATGACGCCCTCTAGTGGGCGAAGCGAAAGGAAGGAACTGGGATATGAATCAAATGACCCATCCCTCTTTCTATTCTCATGGCAACGATCCAGGCCACGACGACGACAAAAGGATTCCTCACGCCATCCATTGATCGCCTCCGACACTAATGATCCGTTCCACCGCGTCTCGAGCAACGATATTGTGTTTTCAATTCACGGAAGATAGCATTATTTTAATAGTACGTTTGATTCTCAATGGTTTTGAATGTACAGATGTATAGAATCGAGAGTAATATAATGATTGAATATTCTGTTCACAAAATTAAATTAAATTGGAGAAAACAAAAGCAGTAACAGTGGTTGTAATAATCGTTTAATTTTTAGGGAAAATTTAAAATATATTACCCGGATGTTATTAAATATGGACTTGGTGATTTATATAGTTGCACAGAAGTGAATAGGAGAAAGGAATAGTTTTGTATATTGCTCAAAAGTTGCATTTAAATGGAGAAAAAATGATTGTAAAAGTAGTTTTATTAATCGTTTTGCCATCAGGGAAAATTTAAAAGATTTTTCAAACCCATATTTGTTTATTTTGATTTTGGCGATTTAAAAAGTTGCTGTTCATGTTCAGAAGTGTGTTAGTGAAAGAAATAGTATAATATACTGCTCCAAAGAGGACGAAGACCTATTGAGCCAATTTATGTGTGTCAAAGATGAACATACCCTACCAAAGTCATACCTGGTGTGCTAAGCTCTAAGTATTGTGATCCAATATCCAATGATATTTTGTCAGCATTGGAAAAATAATAAGTTATTTCTAAACTTATATAAATCTACTAAGAGATACAAACTTCTTTAGGTTTTAAAGAATACTGTTTATTGATTTGTGTTTGGGCGAAGGTACCTCTGAAGTTCTTAATGGAATTGCAATTTAAATGTTGGCATCTCAAACAAAAAATTAATTTATATGGGGAAAAATTATAGCAAAAGATTACTTTATAAATCGTTTAATTGTTAGAAAAAATTACAAATATGATTTTACCCAGATGTTGGCAAATTTTCTTTTGGGTATTTTGATACTGAGTTCCATAAAGTTATTGCTTTTGAAGAATTTGTTACTCATATCAATGTATACGTATGTCAACAAGATTGAAAAAAACAATAGGGTGGTTTCCTATTATTTTTTTATCGCCTAAGTCGAAAGATTATTACTCCTGGAGTAAGCATTTCACGCTCTTAGATTTTCGAATGACGATATCTAAACGAAACGATATTTAAATGACGATATTTAAACGAAAAGTTATTATTACTACCTTATCAAAGGAAGGAAATTTTGCGACCTTAGGCAATTTAAATGGGTGATTATTAAGAGGTGTTTCCCTGAGCCCTGTGCCTCATGCATGCATTATTAATCTCAGACAATGTAAAACTCCCATCTACTCGTAGAGAAACTAGGTTCCTATGACGTCACGCTAATGGTGGGTAACGAATCGCAATCAATGCATTTCGTTTTCTTTGTTGAAGGAAACTACCCTATTCCATGTATTCCAAAGGACCTCCTCAACATCAGTTGAAGACAGCAAGCAGGAAGCAGTCACGGAGGCGCGGCAATGCGTTTCTCACTCCTAAAATACCCTTTAATGATGGAAAATATTAGTATGATGCAATGGCTCATGTATAAAGTCGCTGCACTTACGGAAAAGTAAATTATTTTTCTTAAATTCCGACCTTTGATTTGAAGTAGAGTCATTACTTTCCCTTCAAGTGGATGATGTACACTTTAATACCTCTACTGCGAAAACGTTCAGCAATCGCCCACTGAATCAAATCCGCTCATCTGGTAGCCCAACAATACGAATCCTCTGAGTTGGCAGTATCCGGAGCAGAAACGCCCATCTTCTATTTTCCAAGCTTGGATGTGAGCGTTTATGCTCCGGACACTGCCAGCTGAGAGGATTCATATTGTTGGGCTACTAGATGAGCGGATTTGATTCGGTGGGCGATCGTTTTTGCAGTAGAGGTATCGACTTCCGTTCTGTACTGTTTAGTATGAAATGGTATATAAAATATATTCTTGCCTATACAGGTAAATGGATGCCTGTAAGTGAATGGAAAGCTTTGATCACATGTTGATGAAGAAAACACATATTCTCAGAATTATTTCGCTGTCACTAAACTGAAATGCAGTTTGTACGTCGGTATTGCAGTCATGCATTGCTGCAGTGGTGATATTAATGGCGAAAGCCTTACAGAAACAATATACGCCCTAGATCGTAAGGACTAAATCAAAATAAATCGATACCGTTATTAATTTATTCACCGGATATCTGTTTGACCTATGAAAGTTTTTTTTTTAATGTGTTGATCAGCAGCTATGCTCTCTACCCCCTAGCCTACCTTCCAGATGATTTTTGGGATACTATTTGCAGCAGGTTTTATTTAAAAATGGACGAAACATAGGTTCCAATGAAACATTTTCAAAGAATATTCGTGTAATCGAAATTTTAGGCCCCGCTTTCATGAGGAATTGGTACCAAAACCTAGAAGTTTGTGGATATTCCACGTATATATTCATTGGACGATTGGTTTAGACGCATACACGTTATACCGACCGTAATATTTCCTTTGGTCTGCTTGACTAAAAGGGATACAACGATGAATAATTCAACCAGGAAATTTCATTGAGCAGCCGCTTACGCCACACTTTCTTTCAATAGCGTTACAAGCTTATCTCATTGGCTGCGAGTGACATCGACATTTGATATAGAAACAGCGCCCAAAATATTTGACTGGACAGAAAGGACAATTGCATGGAAAAAAGGCTGAACTGTACACTTAGTAGAGACCAAAGGAAGCTGCGACGTCTAAATATTTCTATAACGATTAAATCAGCTCAGCCAAAGCATTCCCCATCATATTTGACGGCATGCCTTGATCGTGTAATCCCTAAAGCATGGTAAATGAAACTAATTCAAAGTAGTTCAAATATTCCAATTCCGTGGACGGCGAAACGTTATCAAGTCTAATACCCTTGAGTGATCAATTTGCCTTGCTCATTTTCAATTAAAATGGTTCCGGGAATGTGACAGATTCCAAATTGATCTGAAATGAATTGGTTGACGATTCATCAACAGAGCTCAACGTTTGAGAATATATTCCGTTTGAAATGCCAGCTCAAGGCAATGGCTGATATAAACCCGGTTAAACAGGTGTGAGTTTAAAGGAGAATTGAATAGCAACTGCATTCGTGCATGTTATACCCTGGCTGTCCTCTATCAAACGGATGAATTCAGCAACTTGTGACAAATGTATCACTCATCTCAGAACTAATGTTATAATAGATTCAATACATGACGGTGTTTTTCAAAAGTGTGAAGGTCGAGTATGGAAATTGAGAGCATCTACTTCTATCTCTATTATGGTAGGAGAAACGGTGAAGAAAACCATCCGTAGAAAAAAACGCCACCAACAACCTCCTTCGTTTATGCTAAGTAATGGCGCTCTTTATCAGAGATAAACAAAAGGTATTAATGAAATAGAAAAAAAGGAAGGAAGGGAGTCAGGTTTGAAACGTGGAACTACTTTAGGTGCGTAATTATACGAGCGGCTATTCCGGAAATTCTTAATATTACGACGGACCAATATCATTTTCACATACGTCTCATAAGTGTCAACATTTACAACATTTATGTATCACCTTCACAAAGGCATTGATAGT
Organism: Ischnura elegans; assembly: GCF_921293095.1. NCBI lineage: Eukaryota > Metazoa > Arthropoda > Insecta > Odonata > Coenagrionidae > Ischnura > Ischnura elegans. Next base: position 78,455,030 of record NC_060254.1, on the reverse strand, counting down.
GATTATCTTCACGGCTATTAATCATTACATTTCCCACCGGTAAACATTCAAGCACACTGCACATAGTTTTGCTAAACAAACCAGCTATACCTACAGGGAAGCAGAGTGCGCAAGTGATTAAGGTTGGGCACATGAACAGAAGGCATGACAAATATAAATTAGCATTTGCCAAAATCCTGGGAACCCGAATACTTCAATTTTGAGTAAGTACCAATCCAGGCACCCAAGGTGTGGTAATTACCCATAATAAAGGATTCCATAATTTTTTATGGAAAAGCACCGTTGACTATTTTATTAAAGTTTCGGTGAGAAATTATTTAAATGAATGTGGATCAAAGATTGTCTTAAAAAGGTTATTTTCCAGCTGGTTTTAACCAAATATCAATTATAATTACGATTGAGATCAGCCAGTCTTAAAAATCGTTCATGCTACCCGCATTGATATAACTTCCGTCGAAAGCGTTGACAGGGTATTTAGTCCATTGAGTGTTATATTCAACCTGAAACACATAAATACCCCATATGTAATTTCAGTGAAATTAAGCCAATCATGAAAAAATGAACCAGTCTTGCAATTAGCATGTTCAACCCGCTCTTGTTTACCTTCCGGATGTTGTTAAATAAATAATATGTTTAGTCCGTTAAAGGAATTATTGATCGCGTTCCTCATAATTTCCCGGCTATGTTTCATCAATAATAAATGTTTCTCATGAAACGAATGTGCCAGTCAAAGGAATACTAAAAACAAGCAATCGCCACTATCTAATCCCATGCCTTCGCTACATGTAAACGGTAGGTATCAGGAAAATACCCTAAATGTATTGGGTAAATATTCTCTACATGCAGATTATTACCAATGATACGCAGGGTAAATACCCGTTACATGCAGGGTATACTATTGCATTCGGACTAAATGCCCTTTACGTGTAGCCTAATACAGTTCGTCCAGTCCAATTCGGGATTCCATTTTTATTATTTCAATCCCGAATATTTTTCAAGCTTGGGTATTTCACCATGGTGAAAGTCAGAGTACCACTAAAGGGGACGCAATGGAAAAGGCAGATAGGAAAATTTACGCGAAGTGCGTACCACCCATTTGGCTGGACACAAGGGGTCCGTCCCCTCGCCGAAAAATAACGTCTAATAATAGACTCTAATGCGTGCGTAATGCCACTCACTTATCCCCACCCAAAAGAAAAAGTGCTCCAGGAATAAATGCGACTTTTTTTACGCTAAGTCGCGCATCCATTAAACGGCACCGCTCATTTATTGCGGGGACAATGAGTTATATATCTCTCCTGAGTCGGTGGAATGGCTGCTAAATGGTCGCTTCGGAGTTGAGGCTTTTGCCGAGGAGTAGGTAGGTAGATTTCGCCCAGGCTGCCCTCACTTGTTCCCCATAAATTTCCCGAAAAGGAAAAGTGCGCAGGTAAGCCGTGGGAGACTTTATGAAAATACCATCAGAGACCGCAACAAAAAAAAATACAGCCCGTTTATATATGCTGCACGTGAAAATACATACAACCATGTATTCCCTACCTGCCCGCAAAATCGCCATAAATCACGGGGGAGATAATTTAAAAAAATAATAAATAAACGATAGAGGGAGGAACTCCCTGGAAAAAAAAGCTTCGCGAGGATGATTTACCGCAAATGCTGATCTCGCAAAGCGTTAAAAATATATAAATTTGTGAACGGATCGTAAAAAGGGGAGGAGAGAGAACGCGTGTTGCGACCGCACTCATTCTTCAGAGATAAAGAGGGCGTTTGGTTCCGCTTACACTTGCCCTCGTCAGCTAAATACTTAACACTATTCTTCTTTTTTTAACAGTATGATACGGAAAATGGAGCGATTCTCAGAACTTTGTTCACTGAATACCCTATCCGTGCCGAATAACCCCTAGCACCCTCCGTGTTACGGTCGTAATATTACGCCAAGTGAAATACTTCGATTCTTCATCTACATCTACATAATACTCCGAAAGCCGCCTAAGAGGCGTGTGGCAGGGGATGTTAGGACACCAGCCATATACACAAAAAAATAAAGAGCTCGAACGAAGTTGGGACTAGCGTTTATTAAAGTCCTTTATGGTTCGGGGAAAAAACGAATTCCCATATTTGCTACATAATTTTTGCTGCAATGAGCGTGAGGTTACGTCAGGCGTTTTTTGAAAAATCGTACTTGGCTATTCATTTTTAATTGCTACTAGCTTCTAAATAATCAAATGGTAAAGAAAACAAACACAAAATTCATTCTTTAACATGATACGAAACACATATTCCTCGCATCAAAGATTGGTTGCTAAGAAATAACAAAAGAGTATTGAAAATAGCCTACATTGAGTTTCAATGCTAAGGTCAGCGCGGTTAGTATTAATTGTAAGCAATGTGGAAGAAATGCGTTACGGGTGTAGTATACGAGGAGTAATTATTAAAAAAAGGGGTTACTTGATAAGCAAGGTTAGAAAACTACATTCTATCACTATCATTAAATCATAAGTGATTGGAACGCAAAAAAATTCGTGTCATGTCAAAAAGTCTGCTAGCCAGACTAACAATGAAAATGCGTCTCAAGCAATGTCGGAAACTATTAATTATAAAGCAGTGCAGGAACAAGTGACTTTGTACGCAGTCACGCGCACGAGTGCAAAGTTAAATACACCAGAGGATGAAGTTCACCATGAAAAAATATTGAAATTCGTCGTAGCCGACTAGCGACATAATAGGGGGTTTTTCACTCCGAAAGTAGCTTATGCCTCGTTCACATTACGATTGTCGGAGCGATCGTCCTCACGATAGTTGGCCGAACTAGCCGTGTGAATGCATGCCCTGACAATAGTTGACGTAGTTCCAAACGTTGCCACTTTACGATGGTTAGCCGCTGGGAGACCGGAAACGGAAGCGACAAGAAAAAGACAAAAAGCTCGTGAAGCAATATTTTTTTCATGGATTTGTCCTAGGAAAGAAGAATATGGGCGGATGAAAAATTATTCGGTAAATACACGTTGAGCACAGTAATATCTCGCCCATACATACCTCAAGACCTTTTCTAACCGTCAATTTCCCGTTCACTTTAGATGTCAGCACTAGAGGGCAGCACAGGTTTTAACAATCATCGTGTGAATGCCCGATAGTTCCGACAATGGGTGAAACAATTGTAATGTGAATGAGGCATTAGTAAGCACGACATGTGCCACAGTGTGGACTTGTGACGCCAACATCTTGTTCAGTAAAACCCATCCCGAAGTTCACTCTGAGAAAATGGCTTGGTGTGTAACTGGCTGACACACCTGACCGGCAAACGGGAGATCCAGGTTCGTATCCCGGCTAAATCAAATATTTTTTCATAGAAAACTTCATCCTTTGGTGTATTAATTATAAAATAGCGTAACAAGGCCTACTTAAGGAATAATAGTAAAACAAAGGTTCAAGAAAACATTCCTCATGAATTTTTTCCAGAGCGTGATTGACACCAATCAATCAATTCATCCGTACAATTTTGCAGAAACCGTGAATAAAATATAAAACTGGTTTGCAAATTGACTCTTATATAAAGATAGACACGCAAGGGAAATATAGCGTTCCAATTGGAAATGTCACGAATACGGGAAGGAAAAATGCAGCGATGATGGGGAGATCCTTCGCACAAATTACAGCAAGGAATGCGGTCCTCTCAATTTTATTCCCAAAGTGACGGAGAGAATCTAATAGGGTAGTTTGCGTCATCAAAGAAAACGAAATGCATTGATTGCGATTCGTTATCCACTATTAGTGTATTCATAATATATAAATTATTTGGTTTTATAATTCCCAGTTTAGACGAATGGCATATGGTCAATTTTATCCTCATTTGATAAAGGCCAGATTGGCGCTCACGCGTTAACACTCCACGTGACGTCACAGGGACCTAGTTTCTAAACGAGTAGATAGGAGTTTTACATTGTCTGAGATTACCAATGCATGCATGAGGTACAGAGCTCAGGGAAACGTCTCTTAATAATCACCTATTAAAACTGGCTAAGGTAGGAAAGTTTTCTTCGTTTGATAAGGTATTAATAATCCTTATTTTAGCCAAGCGCTACCAGCTACTCGACGCAGGATGCTACCAGAGTACTCGGCTACCTGCTAGCATCCTGCGTCGTATCAGCGCTCAGAGCCTCGCCCCAAGGTCGCCTCACTTGCGGCAGCGGGACCCAGAACTACGTCACACGGGAGTTTTCCCGGCATTCATACTTACCCGTCGCGTTTTCGCGAGCTTGAAAATTTTCACTTTTCATTTAATCGCGAAAAATAGATATCGTCATTAAAAAATCTAAAAGCGTGAAATACGTACTCCAGGAGTAATAATCTTTCGATTTAGGCAATAAAAAAATAATGGGAAATCACCCTATTCTCAACCTGAAGCAAGAAGAACATTAAAGAGGATTAGCTAGAGAAAAAAAGGATTACTCTTCCGAAATCCCACGGGACAAGGGCGATGAATCGGCACTTCATTCTACGAGCGTTTTTGCAACGGCGATCCTTCGTTCATAATTCCAGACCCCCCCCCCCCCCCCCCCACCCGCAACCATCTCAACAATTCCCACGGCGCCGAGACTGAGGTGCGAAAAGAGAATTGGTAGAGCTGAAATAATAACTCATCTGATGCGGTAAATTTTGGAGGAGCACGCAATGTTTTACGTCGTAAACAAGAGCAAAAGAGGAGAATAGGGTGGTTTCCTATTATTTTTTTATTGCCTTAAGTGCGCATTTCACATTCTGAGATTTTCGAGTGACGATATATATTTTTGCGATTAAACGAAAAGTGAAAATTTTTAAGCGCGCAAAAACGCGACGGCTAAGTAGGGATGATGGGAAAAGTCCGTGTGACGTATTTCTGGTTCCAGCCGTCGGCGTGTGAGGTGACCTTAGGGCTAGGCTTGAGCGCTGGTACGACGCAGGCTGCTAGCAGGTAGCTCAGTACCCTGCTAGCAGGTAGCGCTTGGCTTAAATAAGGAATATTAATACCCTATCAAACAAGGAAACTTTCCGACCTTAGGCAGTTTTAATAGGTGATTATTAAGAGACGTTTCCCTGAGGTCGGTGCCTCATGAATGCATTGGTAATCTCAGACGATGTAAAACTCCTATCTACTCTTATAGAAACTAGGTCCCTACGACGTCACGTGGAGTGGAACCGCTTGGGCGCCAATCTGGCCTTTTTCAAATGCGGTTAAAATTGACCATTGCCATTCGTCTAAAATGGGATTTCTAAAACCAAATAATTTTTATATTATGAATATACTAATGGTGGATAACGAATCGCAATCGATGCCTTTCGTTTTCTTTGATGGAGGAAACTACCCTATTGTGTTAGAAAAAGAGGCGTTCATTTTAGAGAAAGAGCTGATGAGAGAAACGTTACGTAATACTGTAACGAAAACGCAAGTCAAGATTCTGATCCAGTGTGGAGCGCTTTAAGGTGAGGAAACATGACCTCCTTTCAAGAAGGAGACGAGAATGTGCATAAACGTATGGCAATGCATTTAAAAAAAATTCCCATTCAATGCGGCATTACTAATAACGACAATATTTGCACTAACCATAAGAAAAAAAAGAATCTGCTGTTGCAAAAAATATTTGTATACTGTTTTTTGTGGAACAGCAAAGTCATTTTTTCCTTCCCTTTGTGCATCATGAAGGAGTTCCACCATGTTACGCCGCCCACCATCGTGTTTACGACGAAATAAAAAAAACGGCGTTTTTACAAGTAAATATTTTCCAGTGATTACTGTTGGTACTTTTTTCTATTACTGTCGGTACTTATTAATAGCTATGAAGCTGCTATATTTATTTTGTTAGTAATTAGTAGTTAGTTGTTCACCATGATAAATAGCAGGTCAAATACTCGAATTATAAACCACAAGGTGTTTTATTGAAGAGTCTGATATCGAGGGTAGCGCTTAACGGTACGGAAACATGGGCAAACGAGAGGAGGCTGGAGGCGTTCGAGGTGTGGGTGTGGAGAAGAATGGGGAAGGTGAAGTGGACTTAGAGGAGAAGGAATTACGGAGTGCTGGGCATGGTGGGTGAGGAGAGGCAGCTTCTAGATGAGATACGGAGGAGGATGTCGTTGCCTAAGGGTGTGTAGAAAAGGTTTTTGTCATTGTTTTACTTTTTTATCCATTTATTCTTGAGGAGATACTATTGAAGTTACGTGAGCAGTTTATCAGTGAGATTCTATTGCGTGCGAGATGAAGGGAAAACTCCATTCCGCGTAGCTATTCCTTTTAATTGAAAGGTCTGCTTCTTCATCTAATACTTTTCTTTTAAGAAAATCTCATTGAAACCACTTCAGGTGTTCCAGCAAGTCGGCCTATTCCTCTCTCGCGTAATCGAAAATCCGACCACGGCCAAATGAGCCTCCGACCACGTTAGTAATCCATCCCACTTCCCATCATGCCCTTCCCCGCCTGTTTCCAGCCGATCAGTACTGCTTGCGTAACACATCCCAGCGAGAAAACCGATAGCTTTACTATGGCGCAATAAAAGGCAGGATCACATTTCAGAAAACCCATAAGCTTAAAAAAAAAGAGGCAAAAATATAACCTTTCGCCAACACCTTTTATCATTTATTTTTTCCTACATTTTCTTATGATATGGGACACCACTCGTGCCTGAGAAAGACGAGGCAATTGACGTTCAGAAAAAAGAAATACGTTGGACAGAGTTTTCCATTCAATCCGCTATAAAATATCCTCTCACTTATAAAAAGTGTGCTTAGCAACAAGAATATTTACTCCGTGACATTGATAAAATGCGAAGTAAAGCAGCTTGATTCATCAATAACTTCCACTTGGTAATAGATGACGTAGCATGCCTTTTAAAAGAATTAGGCAAGGAGCCGCTAAATATCCTTGAGGTTTCGTTCTAGGTTTAGATTGCTTGGGAAATTAAGAATAGACAGATATCTTTCAGAGGCACGGCACGGGGAACATCATATTAGAACTCCGATATATTTCCAGGTTCGACAGAAACGATAGATGAGGAGAGATATTTTTCATATTTTCCTTTTGGATTTGTGGTGGAATTCGTGTTTCCCCGCCGAGCAATATTTCCCCGTTGGTCATAACTTCCACGCCCCTACCTTTTTAAAAATTCATTTCATTGTTTTTTTTTCGTATACCGCTGGAGACTTCCATCACACGGCTGTTGTGGCGCCTAGAGAGAAAATATGCAGTTGTAAGGACTTTAACAGACAGACTGTACATTCCATCTTGATGGTCAAACTAGCAGCCAAAACAATACCCGATCTTAGATAAATTAATAATAAAAATAATAATATAATTATTCCACATTATGGTACATGAAATTATAATAGCTTACTCAAGCATGAGTTTTTACAAGGTGGAATATAGGCACCCCTGTGGTACGAACCAGTGTTGGGGTTGCCATCTCTTAAATTAAACACATAGCTGGCTGGTGCGGCCAAAAACAAAAGAATATAACGTAAGTAATGAGTCAAAGTACGCTTTTCTTTAACGTCTTCTTCTTCCTTTGAGAATATTATGAAAGATTGAAACATAAAAATAAATGAAAACAAATACATCAATTACCATGATACATGGAAATATTCCATACACTGTGCAGAAATCAGACTAATAACATAAAATGTTAAAATAATGTGCAGAGATAGTATTTAAAAGTACTCTTCAATATTGTCTATGGAGAACAACCATATTTTCAATTCACGTAAAAAAACGTGAAGGACTTCGTAGAGGTGATATGAAATGGTAGGGGGTTAAACATCTTAGTAGCACAATATAAATAGAACCTTCTAAAAGCTTCATTACTCGGTTTTGGAATAGGTACTCTATTCCGTGGCCTCAAGCCACGATAGGATATATTTACATGGCCAGTGACATTTCCTCCTCTGATATAAAACATGCGTAGGACTCTATAAACACATAAATATCTAAGGGGTAAAATACCCAGTAATTTAAAAAATGGGTAAGAAGCGTCGTCTCTTTTTGCCCCCATTATCATAGTTATTATTTTCTTTTGTGACAAAAAAACTGGATTTAGATTCGAGATATATGTTCCAACAACCCAACAACAAAGACCATACTGCAGTTTGGAATTAATTCGTGAGTAGTATACATTTTTTAGTTCAGGTAAATTACAAATCTGTCTTAAGTAATAGAATTTCCTAAGTGCTGTATTCATATAATTTTTTAAATTTTGTAAATGATTTTTCCAATTTAAATTCTCATCAATAACAAGACCCAAATACTTTATATTACTAACTTGATTAATTTGCACGCAGTTTCTGCACAGGCAATCTTTAAATAGAAGGCAACTGACACACTTATAATACAAACAACCAATAGAATCTTTTCTATCTCTTAAGCTGAATCGAATAAAATTAGTTTTTTCACTCAGCGTAAGTTTATTATCAGAAAACCAATACTTTAGCTTGTCTAAGTCGCTTTGCATATGTTCTTTAACAGTTGGCAGATCTTTTGCAGAATAAGACAAGGCTGTGTCATCAGCAAAACAGGTAAGTTCCCCATTGAATAGTCCAGTACATAAATTATTGACGTTTACTAGGAATAGAATTAATCTTCGTGTAATTCGATCTGGCATTGAATTTGACAAAAATATCGTGTATTCCAGGCTTTTCAAATTAACCTCCACATTCACACTCTCAACACGTTTTATAACTCATAACTCAGCACTAAGGATTGGCGCTATGGCGTTACAACTGTCTGACCCGCGGTAAAATGAGGGTGGAAAATACTAATTTAGTGTCATATTCAAAAGATAAAAAAGAAGTCCTCTATCTATAGCGTCATATACTCAGTTTCACGGACGTAGTAGTTTGTGGATTTACGCGCTTTATCACACAAATTGCATCGCGTCGACTGCGCTCGACGAATAGGTTTTTCTTTTTACTTAACTGAGCGGCCGGGGAGGTTACTGTCGTCGCGGAGTCGAGTGCAGATTGTAGAGGCCGTTTTACGTGGTGCACGTTACTGCACAATCTGACGTGTGCACGAAGGAGCAGTCAAACTTGCGTCGTGTAAAGTGGTGAATTGGTAGAAAATATGCGAGAATGCGTGGACGTGAGATGGCAAAAAAAAATAAATTTTCTAATTTCGTTCATGAATTTACGCAATCACGGCCATATTGACAAATTAATGCAGTTCTAAGCTGCGCAATTAGTACGTGCCCCTTGCAAAACGGTCTGTAAACGTGAGACGGCGGCCAGCGGCAGTTAACTGGCCGGAATCGTTCTCATCTGTTAGTTGGTGAGTAATTTTCGTAGTTTTTCTTTGTGATCCCTTCCTGAATTCCTTGTCGCTCCCCTTCCACCACCGCCCGACTTATTAAATACCTCCTCCTCTATTTCCTGATTCCCGGTGAGGAATGAGTGACACAACGAGTGCATTAATCGACTCCAAGTTTCCTGAGTACTTGACATTCCTTTTCCCTAAGACAATCCCCCTATTCTCTTTTTTTCTCATCTTCCGCGTGCAAGTGGAAGGGTTTCTCCCTCATCCTTCTTGCACTGGCGCCCAACATTCCCTTTAATTTTTCCCCCCTTACGTTTACCCACGGCCAAGACTATTCTTTGGAGGCGATAGCGCAACAAAATCTCTTATATCGGGTTGGCACAGGCTTCAAATTTCGGCTGCAGTCACTGAAAATCCCCAATAACAACTACTAGAGGTAACATGATCGTCTTTATAGCTACACGGACATTAGTAGATGGCACCAAGAGTGGAACTGAAACCATTCAATTGAATTGGCTCAACTCCACCGCTAGCGGCAGACTACTTAATACGATCCATCCCCAACAACCAAGCAATTATCAGCTTGAGTGACTGTTCATTGCATACAATGAGAGCGAAATAAAGTATGGTATGGTATTTTGAGGAGGCGACCGACAGCTGATGTCATTTTCGCCATGAGGGAAGGGTATAGAAGGAAGGGTGGAGAGAAACCCGGCGTCGGCATTAGCCTGCTCTTAACGAAAGGCGCCGAGGTGACCACAGCTTAACGTCGCATCCGACGGACGGAGTGTTGCGCTTGAAATGTCCTCCACACAACACTCAAGCAGGGATCGGGTAGTCTCTGAAAATTCTCTGCCATTACCGGGATTTGAACCCGAGCCCGCCGGTCGGGAAGACAACTCTAGCCACCCCACCAACCCGATCCCCGCGAAATAAACCAGGACTAAAATTTGATTTGGTGCTCTCCGGGCGAAAAATGAGGGTAAACTCTTCTCGGGATTCCCACCGGGTTAAAAAATCCATATAAGCCAACGTTTCGTAGTCTGACTCGCGGCTCATCCTCAAGGCTACTGAATGTTGAATATTGGCTAATCTGGAAAATCTAACCCGGTGGGAATCCCGAGAAGAGTTTACCCACAGGACTGAAATTTAAAAAAAATATTCCATACAAATTTAACGGAATGAGTCTGTGTATAAAATTAAGACATTGAACTACCTAAGGCAATCATGATATGTGCGCGCCGATTCTGCAGTTCTGCATACGGAGCCAGTATCTCGGAATACGCTAGAAGAGTTTAAGGATTAGATTTCTGTGGTTGAGGTAATCGAAATGAAATTTCACTTAGTTAAAAAAACTGTATTCGTGGTAAGTTCACAAAGCAACACAACGAAAGAGTCTTGAACATGTGACCAGATCGACGCCTTCTCCTTCGGAGTAGTCGAGGCCAAAGTCGAGGCTCGCTCCGCACAACCTTATACACGGACCGAACGTAAGCGAGTGAGGTGATGGTCAGTCTGTCTGCCGTCGAGCAGCATGTGACGTGGCCCGAAGACAGTTGCGCAGCGATATTCGAACATGAATAATATAACTACTGAAATAAAACTATTGCACAATTAGGCACCTTAAATTATGCAGCATAAATCTGAAATCACCAAGGAACTTTGAACAAGGGGAAAATTGTTTGCTTTCGGTCATTGCGATAGGTCCCACGGCGGAATTAACAACTAAATGATCCGAAAGTACACTTTTATATAAATATAGCTACAACACCTCGGTAAAATAAAACAAAAGTTGATGAAGTTAAGGAGTGTTGCTTTAATACAGGAATGAAAACTGTCCGACGATACAATGAACTGTTAGCACACTACGGTTCACCCACTACATTAGAGATTCCACTCGCGAATTGGTTTGGTTTGGTTAGGTCAGAGCTCATCTCAGACTAAGCCAAGGTCATGTGAAATCCTCGCATTCTAAGTACTTTCAATTCAAACCCATTCAAAGGGGACTAGTTCCTCTCCTTCCTGAGTTGGAAATTGTTTTCAGGAGGTATCCAAATGCATCAACCAGAAGTCGAACCCGAGACCCACCGAGTTGCTTCCTCTGAGGCTACACTATTTTTATACTATGCTATACAACTGTCAGCACATCGATAAAATCTGGGCCTAATGACGGCAATTACTTTGAGAAAAAAGGAACCACAGTTTTCGACCGTGGTGTCACGCAATTAATCATATAAAATGGTTGGAGTCCGGCATCTAATACATCACAAAAAAATATCCTTCCAAGGTTTTTTTTACGCCCGTCCCTCTCGGTAAATAACCTCAAGCTTTTGAAATGCATAAATCTACGGAATTAAATTTGGTCCGGCTGACGGGGAATAAATTCTGATTAGGTGCAGCGATGATGTTTTCATCAAACCGAGCGGCATGAATTTATGACCTGAGCTCGTACTCCAGCGAAGCGAACGAAAGGATGAGAAAGGTTAAGACTGAATGAGCCTAAAGGTTGCCTGAGCGACCTTGTCGACCCTCACCTATGCCACCGAAGTAAATGGAATGAAAGAATGACTGTTTATCAATGCTTTAGGGGTCTTTGAACTTCTCAATGTAAAGGACACATTATATATTTTCCAAATTTATACGGGCGAAAGGAATAAAAAATAAAAAAAAAGAGTCAGTGACGGTAATTTAATTTCCTCAAAAATTGGAAAAGAAACATAGAAAATTAAAAATATCCCCTTGAAAATAATCATGGTAAACTGAATAAGATTCCTGCATTTAATTTTATGCAACCTATTTAGTGTGGCGAATGATGCTGTCGTTTTGTGGCCACCGACATCATTAAAGTAACTGGAATGAAAGAATGGATGGATGTTTATCAATGCTCTAGGGCAGGAGTCTCCGAACTTTTCAATGTATGGGCCACATTATATATTTCCCGGGCCATATTATATATTTCCCATTATATATATTCCACATTCATGCGGGTTGAAGGAATAAAAAATAAAAAAAAGTCAGTGACGGTAATTTCATTTTCCTCAAAATTAGAAAATAAACACAGAAAATTAAAAATATCCTGTTGGAAATAATCAGAGTAAACTAAATAGATTCCTGCCTTTAATTTAATGCAACCGAATTAGTGTGACGAATGATACTGTCGTTTTGACTTCAAATTTCATTAAAATCAGGTTCCAGATCATTGGACCAATACACGAATGAAATTATGTGTTTGGTTCGATGTGGCCCGCGGGACATAGTTAGGAGACTCTTGATCTAGGATAAGAGCAAAGAAAAAAAATCACGCATTATAATCTACTCAGAGCAATTAAATAGGTATCATTTTAGCAGGTGGTGTACCCTTTTTTTACCCCTGCTACTGAGTAAGTAACTCGGCTTAGGGTTGAGTCACTAACTTTTTATAAGGTTTGTTAATTTATGAGTTCAGCATTTAATTTAGTTCAGAGTTAATTTATTTTTTACGTTTTGGCCAATTAACTTTTTTTGCGATTCACCTCATCTGCTGAACACCACTTTTACGACCGTCATCTTGTAACTATTTCATAGCAATCATCCCTTAAATCCCAAATTCTGTTTGAGCCCCCATTCCTTCATACTCTTCTAGGGATCTTTCATGCTCTACATCTGTTTCTGCTATCAAAGGCCAGCGTTAAGTGGGCAATGGGAAGAAATGAGTTTAAACGCAGCGCCGGGACTACCGGCGGTTAAATCTGCTAGTTCCTTGGAAAATACTCTTAAGTTTTTCTTATGGGATGGTAGCTTGGTAAATATGTAAAGTGGGTTTTTGCTTATGTACGAGGGTTGTTTCAAAAGTAAGGTTCACAACTCTGTAACTTTGCCACACGTGGTGCTAGGCAAAACTGGCTACATTGCCGCGTTCGCCGGATCCTCTACCACCGATTTTAACAATCAAGGTGGCTCTGCAACCCTCATTACCGGCCTGACAGCCAAACGCGATGGCGTCCGCCATCTCCGTCACCGCTAGATGCGAAATTCGTACGGTTATCTGATTTTTGCACGCAAGAAAGTTAACACCTTTGGAGATTCATCGAAAATTAATGGAAAAGTATGGGGAAACGTGCTTAAGCATTCAGCAGTCCGCAAATGGTGTAGGGAGTTTGCCGACGGCCGCATGGACGTCCACGACGAACAACGAAGCGGCAGGTCGTCGATCTGCGACAAAGTTGTGGCGAAAATTGAGAAAATCCTGCTTGAAGATCGGCGAAGCATCATTCGGCAACTGCCTGTTAAAATTCCTGAGGTTTCTGAAGCTTCAAACGTCAGGATTTTGAATGAAAAGCTAGGGTAGGACGAGGAGTTGATAGAGGAAGTTTTCAAGATTTTCAACGGGTTGGTGGCCAACTTTTTTGAGGTGGGAATGCAAAAGTAGATTACTCGACAAAAAAATGCATAGAAAAAATGGCGACTCTGTAGAAAAATAGCTGAAAGACCAACGTTTCCAATGGTGTTATCATTTTTTGAATAAAAATTTCCTTGCGTCTGAAAAAAATGTGGGAACCTTATTTTTGAAACAACCCTCGTATATTTGTGTCAGCTGTAAAGGGGACAACGAAAGTCGTTCCTTAGTTGCCCATTTTTCCATTTAAAATTTAGACTTCTAATTTAAGTGAGGAGACAAAATATAACTAATAACTTCAGGCTTTACTTTGTGAAACCTCTCCATATTGGAAGTAAGGAAATAAAACTTAGTAAAGTTCATTGTTATTTAATTATGGGCACAACCCGGGTTTCGTAAGTTGGTTACATCGTCAGGTGACTGATCTTGCATGCATCATACATTTATACAAAATACAATATTGCCTATTACACCCCTTCACCTCTCAAAACATTGCTGCCCAACTGCAAAGATCGTTTCCCACCAGAAAGAAGAAGTGGAATTTACTACCTAAAGTGCGACGATTGTGGTATGAAATACATCGGCAGAACGGAGAGAAGTGTTAAGATCAGAGTGAGTGAGCATCGCAACTGCTTCAAAAAGAAGAAAGATCAATCCAACTTCGCCAATCACTTATTACATGGCAAACACAAAAGTGATTTCAAGCCGGACATCCTACACTCAGAAGGAAACAGGAGGAGACTCGATGCCCTGGAAACGTTGGAGATTATACAACATTTAAAGAACAACACCCCCCTTGCCAACGAACAAGTGCTCCCCTCCCACTCTCCTCTCTCTTCCATCCCCATCAATGATCTCCTACAGTGACAACCTTTATATTTTCAAGTGCCTATCCACCTGTGTGCCATTAAAATTTCCAAGAACGAATACTACGCAGTGCTTCTACCAAAATTCCCCCTGTGACCCATGTCCTTCGGGGAAATCATTAACCCATACCAGCACCTTCCACAGCCGGACTCAACGACCTTCCATAGACTATTGTGATTTAGAAAACTCAATGTACCCCGCTAATCCTCTCTTTCTTCCCCAACACCACCACCTTCTTTAGCTCTCGTCACCTCACCCACTTTAACCCCGCCCCCCCCCTGGCTGGTCAGATACCTTTCCTCACAGGAAAAACCCTCATCCCAAATCAAGGCTGCCCCTTTCCCCCTTAACCCCCCCCCCTCTCACTATTCCATTCCTTGTTTAACCCTCACTCCCGCCCTTTCAACCAGTCCTTTTCCTTTCCGATAGATGTCCTCACTGTTACTTGTGTACTTTGTGTATAAATGTATGATGCATGCAAGATCAGTCACCTGACGATGTAACCAAGTTACGAAACCCGGGTCGTGCCCATAATTAAATAACAGTGAACCTTACTAAGTTTTATTTCCTTACTTCCAATGATGAGACAAAACTTATGTGTACTTCGTCACATGTAACTCCAACATAATGGACTGTAGTTAAAATAACCCATCATTTCCTTTCATCATTAATCCTTCCCCACTCTAAATGTCTCCTCGCTAAGCAATTTTAACCCATACGCGATGCCGCAAATTTCTCCTATGGATGAAAAATATGTGGCGAAATATGGCAAAAAATGTTCTGGATATTTTCATTGAGGTCTTTTGAAACCACGAATCACCCACTGCTATTGATTTTACCTCGCGTACGCAAATACTCAATGGAGTTTTGGGAGAAAATATTCCCGCTAAAATATTTTACACCGCGAATACTTGGTAGAACTCTACGTTTAACGTAAGGCCATATACAGGTGGATGATATTTTAACGTTACTTGATTTTGAATTCAACAAATATTTCCTAAAATTTTATATAATTAGCTTAAAATTTATAGCATGCAGAAATCATGATTCCATCAGGTTTCGGTTAATTAAACTGTAGGTTTACAATAGCATCAACTCCGTAAACCATTTTACTACAATCTTTTAGCTCTACAATTAAAATCGTCGTATTTATTCGTTATCTTGAAAACCAACCTTAAATTCCCACAAATATAATGTTCAATGAAATTTTTTGAGGAGTATGAAAGAGAAAGACACGTAAATTTTGATGAAAAATACGAAAGCTTGGCCATTCAATTTCCACGTTTAAATAGAGCATGAAGGTTTTTATACCACGAGGCAATTTTTACGTGCTTCTATCTAACTGAGCATCTTATTTAAATTTCAGCAAAATTTTAGCGACATTTTATGCTCCGAGCAAAGCAGGCCCATTTGCTTTTTATGACCCAGAAGTTAATTTCACGAAAAGATGCAAAGCCATGGCTTCCCTATTTCCTCAAAGGAGTGATTGCCAAGCCCTTTTGTTTGCCGAAGGCGTTTCGTGATGACATTTTATGTGTTTGCTGCACATGCTCTCGTCCACGTCCTTACTTTGAACAGGACCAAGCAATATTAGTAAGAATTTCAAAACGTTTCCTCCGAAATGATGGGATTTATTTCAAAGAGAGATAAACAGTTCTCACAAGAGAAATAAAAATTTAATGGATGCGCTGTAACACGAAGGACCCTCAGGTATAAATTTTTTCATGCAGCATTATACTTTCATTTTGACAACATACTACACGAATTCCTCGCCGCTTTGTGTAGAAAAAATCAATTTACTCTTTTCGTAAGCAGGATATTAATTCCAAAACAATCTGAACAAAAATAATGAGTTCAGCGTTTGAAAATCTTAACCTGCTACCTTATTACCTGAACATTCCATGAGGTAAATTTCCATCTATAACTTGATCATATGCCATTAAGAGTCAACAATCTAAATCTTCATAATATTCTTTAAAGGTGCCTAGAGAGTGTTTAATTGGAGGGTGACCAATCACCAGCATGAAAGATATTCTTCACATGCACACAAAAAGGTCATAAAAGTACGACGCATAATAACAAAAAATACGTGCACATTCATTTAAAGGCATAACATTCCAACGGCTAGTGATTCCTATGGTAATTCCATCGAAGGTTAGAGAAATGGAAAAATAAAAATATATCTTCAGTTGACCTGGCGGGTGACGCCATTAATATTATTAATTGATATACCTTTGCTATTCTTAATAGTAGGAGGAGAGAATGACGCTTAAAATCTCCGTGTTTGGCAGTCTATCACGGTTATTTTCTTTTGGTAATCACGACTACCATAGTCGATGGTAAACGATGGATATGTGTCACTCTACTCTAGGCTCTACTTCCCATTAAGAGATAGCCATACAAAACGCTTTGAAGAGCAGATGGCTTTGAATGATGATGAGATGGGATAACTGCTTCGAATAATCCACAAATATTTTGCATAATATCCGAACCACATTTCGAATTGGAAGATCAAATTAAAATACATGATTGAAGAGTGGATAAAAGGTAGTTAAATTGTTGGATAAAAAAGTCGCTGGAAACCACAACACCACGCCACACTTAATGAAGACGATGAATAGTTCCCTCTATTACGGTCGAATTCAATCTTTTTTTCGCGGCGGATTACTCCTTTAAAACTATCATTTCCATACTGTCAAAGTATGTACAGAGAGGAGGAAAATTGTTTCACAAAATTTTGGCCCAGGGTAGACGATGCCAGCCAAAACCAAAATTAATTATAAAGTTTTTGTCAAAAAGGCACCATTTTTAAATTATAGAAACATTTAGCCAAGCGCTCCAATATGCCGCGGGTTGACCTGTTGCCGGATTCTCCGGATAACTCATGACTTTGCATGCTTTATCTGCCGCAGATGGGGATGTATCCAAAGCATTCGGCAACAGAGCAAACTCAGGGCCAATCGGAGAGCTTGGCTAAAACTTTCTGTAATTTAAAAATGGTGCGTTATCGACCGATGCGTATTAATTCAATGATGCCCTTTCGGCCCAAATCATTTGTAAAGGGCATAGCTGGATAAGAGGGTGAAAAGTCCCCCTCCGGGATTTTTCCCGTACTTATAGTATGCGTTTTGGGATCAAATAGGACAAACCTCCCCACATTTCCAGACCGCTAGAGGCCCTCCAGGGCCGGCTAGATCGAAAATACGATTTTCACTCTTCCTTAAATATCTCGGTCAAGAAGGCATATTTTTTAATGCAGTTTGCGGCATTTGAAATCTTATTTAATTGAGCAGATTTTCAATTGTTTTTAAGAACTTTGAGCGGCACAAGAAGATTTGGCGTCGATTTGAAAATTTCTAACGCATGTTTTCATAAAATATGGTTGAGATGGCCAAAAAGAAAAAAACGTTTTCCGGAGGTATTTTTTAATACTTTATACTAATAAGGGGAGGTTTGTCCTATTTGATCCCAAAACGCATACCCTAAGTACTGGAAAAATCCCGGAGGGGGGACTTTTCACCCTCTTATCCAGCTATGCCCTTTGGTTCTTGCTGGCATCAGCTATTCAGGGTTGAAATTTACTGACGCAATTTTTCACCATCCTGCATGGTAGACAGGGAGTGTGGTAGCCTATTCAGTATGACACGATTGGCTGCTGATCTAAGAGTCCCAGATTCAAATTCCTGGTGAAACCCCAAAACAAAACCCCCGAAGTGAGAGGGAAGGAAATTGCCCCTACCCTGCATATGTGAATTCTCAGGCCAGGCAGACCTATTACCCAGGGGTGAGCTCTATCCTCACCTATCCAAACCATCCTTCGGGTTGAATCACTGAGTAAATGATTCAGTAGACCTCTTTAAACATTTGTCCGTTTTGAGTAAACTTCTCTCGGGTTTCTTACCGGGTTAAAGGCTTCATAATGGCCGACGTTTCGAGCTCCGACTCGGCGCTCATCATCAGGGCTACTGGGTGCTGTGATGCGGGAATGGAACTGCTTATATGCTGCCCTTCCCCGGTCAGGTTCCTCGGGATTGGCTGGTAGTTTCCCGCCAAATACCAGCCATTCCCGAGGAACCTGACCGGAGAAGGGCAGCATATAAGCAGGTCCATTCCCGCATCACAGCATCCAGTAGCCCTGATGATGAGCGCCGAGTCGGAGCTCGAAACGTCGGCCATTATGAAGCCTTTAACCCGGTGGGAAAACCGAGAGAAGTTTACTCACATCATTCGCCGGGAAAGCATCAAATCTTTCTTCATTTGTCCGTTTCTCAATTCATGAAAAATGATAGTTCCCAATGAGAAAAATGATAAGAAATCCCATTCGACCGCTAGAAGTTGAAAATTTTACCTCATTATCCTAAAAGTCTCACTGAAGGATGTTGATAGCGATTGAGTATCATGACAAGCAGCTAATTGCATTGTATACACACATCAATTTGAATAATGCTGCAAAGGTCAATCTTCCAGATTGCATGCATTGCTTTATTATAAATATTAAAATGCTTATATAATAAAAAACCGTGTTTTACATTCTCAAGATGATATTTTAAAATGTAATTTATAGATAAAATATAAAGTAGAATAGAACTATCAGTTTTATCATTCCATTTATCAACAAATACTTCCACTGAACGATGATCTTAGTGAGTATTAGAGGAAGCCCCTTGCCACATTAAATGCACTCACCGATTGGAAATACTTATGCAAATTTTAAGCTTCCAATCCAGAACTTTGTTTATTTATATTTTTTTTCTCGTAGCAGATAGCTAAAAATACGAAGTCAGCCAAGCATGCCGGTAGAGGTATTCAACTCGGATGAGAACAAAAAGATTCATTCCCCCATGGACCGATTCCAAATCGTAAACCCAGCTTTCTTCTGGTCCCATTCCTTTATCGCCACCATCTCCCGAACGCAGAGCATCCGATTATTCCCTTTGTAATCCGATGCAGCAGCGGGTGCAGCAGAGCGAACGCGTATTTATAATTCCCCACAGCCCTCAAATGCCTCCTCCATTCTCGGAATCAAGTCGAACTGAAATCTCACCGCATTGTGGGGAGCCCACGTGAGAAAAGGACATGGCATCACTCCTGCGGATGATGAGCTAGGAAGCAGAAGGAAGAGGATATCCGTCTTAGGCAGAATTGTAAGGAAAAAAGCACGCATACGGACAAAATCGAGAGGTATGGGTATTAAACCCGTATTTTACATTCTGCTGAACTTCTGAGATGATCTCCGAGATTTATTAAGATGGCCTCCACAAACATAAATTCTCTAGAAGCTTACAAAATAGCCTAGAATTAACGCTTCGCTGCCACATGCCGTACTCTCCTGCCTTTTGTAGTTAAGACCGATAAGAAATGGGATACAACAAATAAAACTATATAAGGATGGGGCCCCTCAAGAAAGCCTTTCTTGATATTGAAAGGAAGAGAGTTCTTACACAATTGTCAACGCTCGGATAGTGAAAAGGGTTTTTCGCTATGAAGATCCTCGCAATGGAAACAAAGGCTTGGGTAATTTTTAAAATTAAGCCACCAAAACAATGGGGGTATCTTGAAACAATGTTCACTGAGGAAAAATAAGTTAACTTCGGGTCGATACAAGGACAAAAGAGTTTTTATAATTAGGAAGGATGAAAAGATAACAAAATTAAATAGAAGAAAGGACATCCTCTTGCTAATTTCGCTAAGTTTCAGAGAATCGTTTCGCTAAGCTAAGAGAATCCCACGAGCAGGTGGATTCCAAAATACGTAACGCAGGGGATATAAATAATCCTCATTTTGTCGTGACTAAAACTTTGCAAACATTTTTATTTATTCTTCGCATATTTCCGATAAACAATTCCACCGCCTGCGTGTCGAAAGCAGTTGAGTGCGGGATAATCACCCGCACCGAAGCAAGCTAAATCAAAGGAAAATAGTATTTCTCGACCAACGCGCTAGCCACAAGTAAAGGTGAACTTTGAGAAAATGAACTGAGTGAGAGGTTGAAAGAAACAAAATAAAGCAACATGCATCGTTAAACTTCTCAAATACCAAAGCATTTCATTGGAAACAAAGGGAGCCACCTATGGCGGGACAATGCATGCCAGGAAAACATGGAGGTGATTCAGAGGAGGGATGCTCACGTGTAAAACAGAGAATAGAAATTTGAAATAACAATATATCCATGGGTCCGACACAAACTACAATACGTGGGATACATATTACAGAATGGATGGACACGCATGAAATAATTTTCGGACAATAGATTTTTTTAAGGAATATATTGCTCAAAAAACAATTCCTCTATGAATTAAAGTAGATTTAAATGTTAATTAACCATATTCACACATCTTTATAGTAGTACAACTCGGCATGATCTCTTAATCATATGCATTGAAATTGGCGTTCAATGAATATTACCAACTATTCGAATGTCAGAATATCTAATTCATAAAAATACGATGAAAATAAATAAACGTAAAAGTCTTTAGGCACCTACCTGTATTAATCAATGCAATTTTTAAAAAGTTGCCTCGGTAGATACAGAGTTTTAATATTTTGAACCTACTTACAATTTTCTATATGCAATAGGCAACCTAGAAAAGTGATAGAAAATGAATGGCCCTCTAAATACTGGCAGCATGACATATAATAATTAGTTCACGTCTCCTATCTACGAACTTTTTCGCAGCACGTCCCAACACCCATGAGGTAGCTCGCATGGTGCAAACGCAACGATAAAAATTGAAAACAAGAGGTCCCAGGTTCGAATCCCACCTTGGTAGGTTGCCTCTATCCAGGGATTTGATGTTTGCATATGCTTGATTGCTGAATTAAGTACCCTGGTGTAAAAGGCCAATGGTGCTGTTTTCGGTGGTACAGGAATAAAGAAACAAAAATCACCCAGATGAATTATCCAGAAGACGAGTTAAATTCCTTCCCTATTGCCATCGAGTGGGGTTACTTTGACATAACTTTTCATGATTTCTCGGAAACAAACAAACTTTTATAACTTTAAAATTAATGAAGAAATTAGATAAGTTGGTTAAATCATTAATAGATCAAGTAACTCCAATTTATGGCTGTTTCTGAACCTCGAACTATTTTAACGACCAGGGGGGGTGTGCTTGAATCGCTCGAGATTAATTCCGATACGTAACCAAGGACTCGCCCGGAAAATTTCGATACGGAATGTGATATGGTGTGCTTGAAACGCTCGAGATGAGATTTTGCTCGGGATCTGCTGATTCCGTGCCGGAATGAAAGCCGAGTGGTCGTAGTTAGGTGAGATTATAATTCCGTGTCGCAATCTTGAACAATATGGCGGATGTTATGATTTATTTGCGGTTAATGAGAGAATTAGAATAGGAAGAAGGTGAAGTTTTTGGAAGAACGAGATACTTCAGGGAAACAGAGGATTCCTTCAATGTGAGCGACGGCGAATTCAAGAGCCCTGTTTGTCTCTCAAAGGTATTGACAAGAGATTTGACTGAATCTCTCACAGATGTCATTCCGAAGGAATATCCTCATCGCTTTCAGTAGAAACTAAGGCGAGTAACATTTTTGCTGAAATCGTATCAGGGTAATGTGCTTATGAGTAAATTTTATTAACGTAATTAAGTCCCTTCATCTTGAATTCTTTGAGTTTCCTAAATATTAAAAGCATATTCATTGCCATAACTTCAGGTTATGATGCAATTTCAGATGTTTGCACAACATACGCGGCTGCGCGTACAGCCAGAAACATTATGTTAATTTTCGAAGACCATACAAATTAACATGCTCGAATGTACCACTGTACGCGTTGAAGAACCCGGCACGAATATCGAATGTCTGTGTGCTGTGTATGCTGTGGTTAACTATGTTTCCTGTTGCTGCTGAACGAAATCAAAGGATGTACTTGAAGGTGCATTTAGTAATTTTTGGACGCCGAAAGTTACTTGGAAGAGTTCTCGTTATTTATGCTTACCTTCAAAGTTAACAAATGTGGATTGAAACAAAATAACGTATCTATAATGGACAGAAGCCTAATATTCACTGAAAGTTGTGACAAAAATGCCTTTTTTGGGTTCAAGGAGTCTAGATTAATTAATAAAATGCTATTGCATACTGTATTTCAAGTGGTTCAAATAAAAAAATGTTATTTAATGTAGAGATTTCATTTAATTTCACCTTCCCTAGTAGTAATCCTAATTTATTTTTACTCTTTTTAACCCTGCTAGTATGAATATACTAATTTTAAAGAATATTAATAGGGGAAAAGTTACTAAGGTTAATATTTATGATTATCATGAGAATGCAATTTGGATGGAGGTAAACAAATTAGTTATTAAACGATTTTAATTTCTCCGGGTGAATACTATTGATGAATTCTTTGATATTGATGATTCTTTGATGAATTCATCTCGGGTTCTCAGCCAGGTGAAACTTTGTGAAATTGGACTTTCAAAGAGTAACACGACCTTGAAGATGGGAGACAAGTCGTCTCTCAAAACGTCGGCTTATACAAAAGAATTAACCTGGCTGAGAATCCGAGAAGAATTCATCAATTTAGTTATTGGTTAAAGGAGAGGTATTCATATGAAATATTTCAATGGTAGAATTCAATTATTATATTGAACACAAATAATTAAATACAAAGTTTGACAACTAAAAATTAATTTTGTCGATCTTGGCCTCAATATTTACTAGTTTTAGTTCCTCCCTTTCCAATCTAAGCAATTTTGCATTAACTTTTTTTTGTTTCCTCTAATTGCTTCACTTCGGGTAGAATACTTTTCCTGTAGTAAGAGTGGCTTCTCTGGAATTCTTTCAGTTACTCTACACTGGTGTTGGTATCTGAAATAAATATTTTGTAAATAATATAATATTTTTAAAAAGGGCAATGAGGGTTTTTAAGTTCATAATGTTAATATTTACATTATTTAAATTAATAAATTACATAGTATAATATGATTTTACACTATTAATAGCAATTTTAGAATAGTATTAAAGTAATAACATTGTGTATAGTGAATGGACATGTATTCAATGTATTCAAAGGACAACTTTCCTCATAAAAAAAATCACCGACTCATTAATATTGAAATAGCCAAGAATTGCATTTCCACTTATTATATCAGCCACCCGCCTCTGGAAATATTGAGATACTGGAGCCCCACTCGCAGTGTGGATTACATCTTTTGATAGGGCGGCTGTTTTGCCCTTGGAAGCTTATTTATCTTGCGAAGACTGTAAAGAGATATATCACTCATGATACCGATACATTGTTCCACTCATAGCTATTAAAATTATCGCCATACAAAAATATGCGTAACGCTTCATTAACAGAATCTATTTTATTATTTATGCGGCGAAAAAGTCATAGCACTTACAAAATTGTGAGAAGCCGTGTCGATGATTCGTGGTTGAAAATGATAAGTATTTACTTCGCGATACATAAATTCATTCAATTTTCATTATTTCCTTTCTCCACCACTTCCATAACCTCATACATTCTTTAAGTTTCAGCTGGTTTCAGCGTCACCTGCCAATGCATTGCTCCTTCTTTGGCAGTAAAATTATTTTTTAGTTTTCCGTTGTTTATGCTTTCACTTTCTGAAAAGTAAACACTGATAAAAAAACATTATATATTACAAACAATAGAATCAAAATTGGTTCCAGTTACTTATGAGGTTACTTACCTTCACAAATTGAAGAATTATTTCCTTATGTTGTTTAGTTGTATTAATTTATATCAGCGGTATATTCTATATATAGCGGAAGGCCTTCAAAATCACAATTTTGAACCATATCTTAATTTTTTCTGGTGGAGGGCCCCCGCACCTCCTGCTAACCCTGGCGGGAATGCTACACCCCCAGCTGAATTTCTGCTGTCGATTGTTTTGTAAATATTTGTAGGCTCGGCGTTAACAACGGCCGTATTTACGTCCTAAACCCGACGTTGCCACGTCTATCGCTCGGGTTGAATCTAGATAGCAACACTCGAAGCCGACAATCGGCTAGAAAATTTCAAGCACACCAAATCCCGAGCAAAAAGATTCCGACACGGAATGAGAGATCGGGATTATTCCGTGCCGGAATTAATCCCGAGCGATTCAAGCACACCCCCCCAGGAATTATTTTCAAAGATTTTGGCTACAGTTACCTGTAATTGGGGTAACTTTGGCCCAATATAATAAAAACATTCATACATAGTTCTAAACCATGAGTTGGAGCAAAGATACCCTGCACAAAATATCCCTTTGTATACTGTATTCAAGCGTTCCTTGATTATAACCTGTAAATTTATTTTTTATTCGGGTCACTTTACGGACCTTAGTTGATTAGGAGTAAAGTCAATGATGATACCTGTCGTTTGATGCAATAACTAAGGTTATAAAGTAAAAAACTATGTATCTTTTTACTTATCTGGGCCAATGCTACCTCAGTTGACGGTACGCCAATCACTCGGGGACACCGCAATACAAAACCCATCTCATCTCCTTTTCTTCTCCCCTGTTTATTAATAGGGACGTAAAATTCGTTTCGTTTATTTATTTTTTCACATTTCCATTTCACCGGCCGCTCATCTTTCCTTCCTCTTAAAAAAGAAGAATTTTCCTCCCCTCCCAACGTTTCGGTATGATGGAAATATAAACCCCCCCTCTCCATCTTCCCCCCTCCCCCAACCCTTCTCTCTTCAGGGCTATCTCATCAAGGCCCTTGCGAGGAGCAGCGGAATAAAAAAATGAGATACTAAATAAACGGAAATGTATCGGGATGTCTTTATATATTCTTCCCGATTCCTTCTCCTGTCAATGAGATAAAGAAATTGAAGCGGTCCCTTCCTTTCGCTCTTCGGTCTCTCGCCTTCTTCCGACGGCCCGGGAGCTAATGCCCATCCGAGAAAACTTAAGAGACGCTCAACCGCAAGAAGACGACGTTAAAGAAGGAAGAATTTTGCGAAAGTGGGGTGATCCAAAGAGGAAACGCAAGCGAAGGATCTCTTCCACGCGAAGGCACGAGAATTAAAGCAAAATATAAGGAATGGAAATTAAAGGAAAATTTGTTGTTTCAGGCGTTAGGCTTTCATTTCCCATCACAAAATTACAATTTCAGGCACTTCAATCATCTCTATTGTATTGAAATTGTCATTAGTGTGTTCAAACCTTAAGTATGGATATGAAAGTGGAAGACAATGGGAAAAGGAGCAAAATGAGGTCATCAGAAAAGTAGTCGAAATATCTGCATGCTTAGCATTTAGAATTCGTTAGACAGTGGTGCGCGAAAACATATCAACAGCTTCAATAGAAATTTGGTTGAAAACACGGGCTCGGAGGTAACGAATAACTCTTATAATACTTAACACTAGAACCGCTGAACTTTCCAACCCCACCAAAACCGCGGCATGGGACCTTTTTGACCCATTGACAAAATACGTTGATCCTGTCATGTTTAAGTATAATTGACGGTTTTTTGGTGGTTTGTGTGAACAATACACGTGTGTAGGTAATGTTTAAAACGTTTTAATTAAGTATAACTAGGAATACAGTAAACTTATTTTGACAGCAAAAGTGTTGTTGACTGCAAGCTCAGACCTGCAGACGCGCCAAGCAGAGGTGACGCGGCCGGCGCTGCGTGAGTAGGCGGTCGGCGCAGTGCACAGATTATTCCCTTCTGCGCTTCTAACTGGCAGAATAACGGTATCTGTTCTTATATCCCCTTCGTAATAAACTGTTATTATGCTAAATACAAAATAAGTGTACCAAAAAAAAACTAAAATTGTATGTTTTCCCCATGTGGGACAAAAAAGTCCCATTCCGCGGTTCTAGGTAAAGCGTCGTTTTTCTCGCGAACCAATCATCGTACAATATGTTCAATATGACCATTCAAAAAAGAATAAAAAATGAGTAAAAGTCAGTAAATTTCAAAGGGATTAAACCACTAGTACATGAATGGCAAACATTTGCAAAGGGCGATGGGACAAATAAGTCCTGTCCGCGGTTCTAGTGTTAAGCAATGGAAAAAAGACGTATTTAAAAGTGATTAGAAAGATATCACTGTATCTAAAACTAATTTCATTTCAGTGATTTTGGAGCTAAAGCTACATAAATGGAATAGCCCATCTTTGAAATCGTATCACCGACAGCACTCGATATTTATATTTTTTCGTGTAATAACAACTTCTGTGAGTCCACCTAAAAATAGCATGCATCGCATAGACTTTATCTACGCCAAAAATTTAAATAATAGCAATATTCTATACTGAAACCATCATAAGGCTGAGTAATAAAATATTATTAGTGAAAATAAATCAGTACTTTAATTTTTGAAATGAAATGAGTTAAGTTTTACGTAGTTTTTACCCAATTTTCATACACGGAGAAAACTAAATAAAACATATCACCTGCAGAAAGTAACCCAGCACTTTGATAGCAGGTGGAATCATCCTGCATATTAGAGCTTTCAATCATTGAAGTCTTACCACTGTTATTTTTGACATTAGTTAATGTCATTTCTTCCGCAGGTTTACTTTCAAATCAGTTTACATCATAAAATACACTCTACGGACACCTTTTTTCACAACAACATGAAGAAGAAATAATGTACCCAATATCTTTATCGTTTTGGTTTATCCTTTACAGGAAACACTTATAATACCTGTGATTTTCAGAAGTTAATTGTCTAAATTTCAATCAAATTCGAATAATAATATCTAATGAAAATATTTTCAAATATGAATGAATTTACCAAGCATTCAAATGTGCCGTTTTGCTCGATAGTACCTCCCGAGAACGCTGGATGCCATTGTAATGACCTTGGTGACGCAATCTCACATTAATTATTTTCTGCTGTAAGTGACACAAATCCACGTGATATCTATTTACAAAATACAGTGTAATTGAAGTCCATTGAAGCCGGTTGCTATTAGATTTTACTCTTGTTTTACACTAAAAAGTTGATTGCATAAAACATCATCGTTACGCTAGAGTGACACGTTTATCTTTATTTCACAAATCCAACTGGCACAAATTTCGAACTTAATTAAGTCCTCACGAAGAAAATTCGGGATCGACGATACGTTCCACCTACCGTTGTATTCTCCCGTCGTCAAGGAAAATTGTTGCAAGAGCAATCTTAAAACTGCTACTTAAAAAAAAATTCTTTACAGATGTTTGCTGATCGAAGCCAATACCTTCGTCTCGTGTTGTGACATTACCAATCCATAATCTTCTACCACAATTTTCAACCAATACACGCACTTTGGCAAAAAGATATTGTTCTCACATAATGAGCGACCAACATGACCGAATCCCGCTTTTGAATACTCTATGATGATGAACTACTCCCATTATTGGAAATAGATAAATAAAAACTTTGTAGAGTTCACTGCTATTTGATTATAGAATTAATTAACAGTGAACTTTACAAAGTTTTTTATTTCTTTATTTCCAATATGGAGAGGTTTCACAAAGTAAGGCCTGAAGTTATCAGTTATACTCCGATTATTCTCGTGAACAACCCCTGAATCCTGAGGAATCGTGCAGAATCACGGCGGCTGCTGACCGAAGCAAGATGTCAGCACACACCTATCGATCAAAGCGATAACATGAGAGATTCGATTGCCTCCTAAATCAGCTGGGATTCGCCTGACGCTGCACCCACAGGTCGGGTGCCGACGGCGACGCCTGCCTTCCGCCCCACTCACCCTCTGCAGCCACCGAGGGTGCCGAACCGCGCCGCGCTCTGAATAACCGGTTCCACTTCACACACGCAGTCATAATGTAGTGCAGTAGAACTCCAGCTATCCGAACTCCAACCATCCAAACCTCTCACAGAAAACATTTTCAAAAACGAAATCTTATAAAATTCACAAAATAACGGTTTTGACTTTGCGCGATTCTCTTCTACCCTCCGCGAATATTGTCGCTGGTGATGATGAATTTTTTGAAAGTGTGAGAGAAGAAAGCGTTGAGGAGGATGATGACGATAATTTGGAAGTAGAAGCCGACATTGGAACATCAGGTAGCGAAGTTTTTGCTTTGCTCTTTGCTTTTGCTTTGCTTACATAAAACACTGAACAGTAGTATGCGCAATACAATCTGTAAAAACTTTCTCTTTTCATTCAAAATAAATTAAAAATGTAAAGAGTACAAAAAATGAAACCTCTTATCTAAAATATCTCAATTTGCGGGGAAAAAAAATGCAACTATCAGAATTTTTTATAGCCGTACCGCACTGCTCTCCGAATCAGCGGTTCCGTTTCGCAATCGTAATGCGCAGTCGCTTTAAAAAATTTTAGGTTCTGCTTCTCAAGGAAATTCAATTTCCCTTTTGTTGTCCTTGGTTACTCCCCGCAAACATATATCGTTTTTTGCGCGAATATATATGCGCAAAAAGGATAAATTACTTTATAATTGAAAATTTAAAATTCTTTTTCATTTTATGTTGGATTTAATAATATTTCGAGAGCATTTACTGCATACTTGCCCGGCTTTCACGGTTGATATGAATTTTACGCATTACAAGACTTAAATCGCAAGGAACGAGATCCCAATACCACAACATTCGCTTCCACAGCAGCTCATGTTGTCCGCGAGGCCACCACAGCTCCTCGCCAGCCAGTCTAATAAAACGTAAAATACAAATCAACATAGACAATCGGGCAGGAATGTTATACAGCTAAGTAAATTCCAACGAGATAATTGTCAAATTCAACATTATTATTACTATTATATTATACAAGTTGGCTATGAGCTTGGTGGTAATAGCTAGTGTATAATAAATGAAAATTCATTCCCAAAATGACACCAGATCAGTGAAATCCAAAATTTAAAATGAGCAATGAAATTAGTTTTCCCAAATAAATTTTTAAACCTCTTCTTGAAAATCTTTATGTTGCTAGGATAGGATCGTGGAAGTTGCTAGGATAGGTCTGAAACACTTCTGCAGGGAGCCCATTCCAATCATTAATCGTCCTGTTGAGGTAATAGAACTTTTTCACGTTAGTCCTTTGAGGCCGGCATTTCATCTTGTATTGGTAATCTTTCCTACCTGTATTGCTGGGGCTTTCAATCTTATCTCGAAGTTTCCCAATGATTTTCCCCCGTGAGTGTGCGGAAGAGCGCAAAGCCTATTTATATTTCTTCTCCGTCCAAGTGAGTCCCATCGCAGAACTTGTGAACATAAATGGTCACATTAGTAATATATAGGGACATATATGATAAAATTGCAAAAAGGATAACTTCTCTCTTTGAGTCAGTATAAAATATTGTCGCACAAACAAAAATTTTGAGGTGGAAATGTACCACGGATAATTCTCTTTGAGAAGCACAAGTGGCGCCACAAACTTTGTCCTATAACTTTTGAAAGTGACTGTACACAATGAGCAAGTGGCTGTACACACTGATACTAGGGTAGGGCTAGCCCTTTCTTACATTTTTTGACATAGGGATGTCAATAGATCCAATTCGGAATATTCTTGGACCTCGCTGATCCACAAGGAATTGGTACTAGAGGGGAAAAAAATTTTTTCCTTATTGCAAACACATTTGGGAAAGTTGGCACATTTGCAAAAGAGTATATCAATTAGTTTCGTCGCCTCAGTCGTAAAAGACTTCAACAAGTAATGCTATGTTTTTTGAACTACCGTTTTACTCTATACGATTTAATTTGCCATATTGTTTTTATCATGTAGCGTGAGATGAGTCAAAGGACTCTGGTTTGCGTAACTGCTGGAAAAGATGCTTTTTTCCAAATGGCAAATACCTTGACAGAAACTTCTCTAATCTCAGAATCTAGATCTAAATTTGCTATACCATACGAAAATAAACCCCTTTTCTGAGCGCAGGGGAGGTGAATTTCACCTTTGAGGGACATAAAACCATCATTTCGAATCCCGGATGATAATTTTCATCTTCATTGATATCTTCTTACACGAAAATATGGTCAATATAGTCGGCGATGGCGTAAAGGAGATTAGTTTCATCCTTGTGACTACCCTTGACATCTTTAAACATGATACCCACGTTTTTGACTGAAAAACATCTCTATTTCGCGTCATTTGTCGCATGTATAGCGTAAAGTGAGGCGAAGTGCTGCGGGTTGCCTACCCCACGAAATTGCTTTCGGGGCTACGATAAAAGGTCATTTTTTTCGATAATTAAACGCAAAAGAGCTGACGTATTTGGTATAAAATATCAAGGAAAGACCAATGTTATATCCCATTCAAAAAAACGAGTGCTTACTAAAACCAAATTAAAATCATTTACATTTTTAACGTTTTCCGTTAAAATTTTCGAAATTTCAAGTCAAAATGGCGAACAGAAGATATTAACCGATTAAATAAAACATATCTTTAATACCCACTTGGGTACGCAACTTTGTCCTGGTATTACGATTCGCTCCCAAAAAAAAGTGGCAAAACGAGGCACCCTAACGGATACCCACGTAAGGGATCGCACGAATATAACAATCAGCCGGCCATCAGATATGTCGTCATGGGAATGCGAAAAGTAAATGAAACTATGCGAAATGCGAAAAAACAAATGAAACTATAACAACGCATTGTCAAATTATTATTAATTAATTTTAATTGAAATATTATTACTTTATTTCAATCAAAACTTACTCTTTGAAAAAGTAATTCGTTGGATTACAATGTGGATTGCAATTGCTTTAATTTTGATCCTTCAAATGATGCAATCGCTGTCAAACTTTTCTCAAACACGGAGTAATGATATGCAAAAAGCAATTTTTAAATTATCATTTAATTCCTCTGCATAATATGATAATTAAAATGTTTTATTCCACCACGTTAGGCATAAATAGATACTTATTACCGAAAATCCACACCTGTGGATGAGGTTAATGTAGAGGGAACTCTTTTTTGATCAGCGCAAGTGGAATTCAGGTTATCATTTTTCTATGCTAAAATGTAACGGTTACTTGCGGGAGCTTTTGAGAACGTCGCAATTTCAATGTAATAAAAAAATAATTTCTACCGATTACAAGTACAAATTAGCAAATATTTAATTAGATGTAACAGTTAAAAGTAATTCGTTTGCTTTTACTTTGATACATTACGCTACTGGTTTAATAAAATATAGAATTAATCTGTCGGCCATAGAATGTACCACTACCCAACGCTCAATTATATGGTTTCACTTAAGTCGCCACACCCGACGCTGACGGACAAAGTGATCCGAATTTTGGAGAAAAATGAGCTGTAATTAGCGCTGTTCCATACGATTCGAGCTTGTGGGCTTCTATATACACATGATGAACAGGCAAACTTCATTACTAAGTAATTTGTTAATAGTACGAGTACTATAAATTGAAATTACTACTTTAAATAATTCGGATTTACATTAATTTATACATTCTGACAGTAATCACTATAGAATATTTTTTCGTAAGAACGGCGTGGGTTAGAAACGTTGTAAAAGTGATTAATTCGCGCATTGAATAGGAAAAAAAATAATGTCAAGGGCTGAATTCAACATTATGCACATTTAATAGCAAATAAAATGCATACGCAAAGATAATTGGATTAATATCCCCGCTGAGTAACTCGGTTGCGAAATGATAACATTAACTAACAAATTTCGATCCTAGCTCGGTGGTAAATATTATTTCCATCGGTAGTTACTCGATCCTAAATAAATTTCAATCCTACCAAATCAATCCAATTTTAATTTGCTGCGATTTAAAGATAATCACAAACAGCCAAATAATACCCAGGAAATGATATTTGCACTATAAACAAAAGTTCCTTATAGGATATTAAATAAGTGACCTAAACTATAAAGTAAAAATTCTTAATTCAATCAATTACCGGATCAAACATTATAAGTGATATAAGTGATCGACTATGAAGTGTACTCATATTATAAACATCCTGGGCTGTATGGTATTTAATTTGTATGATATCAATTTTCAATGTAAACAGGCAAATTTAAAAAAATCTAAATCCTTGTCTTCCATGTAAGTTTGAGATCATGCACTACTGGTATTGCTTTTTCTAATTTACGATTACTGTATTTTTTAGTGAAAGATTATAGTCGTCCTCCTTTCTGAGATGCATTGAGTTAATGAATGTGTTATTCCTAGGCTGCAAGTTAATTGTAGAAACTCTCCATCGTTTACTAATTGCTCTTTTTCCTCAGCGGTCCATCTATCTCCATACATTTAACGTGCAATGTAATTGTAAGTAAATTATGGACCCTCCTGAATCCTAATGAGATTGATACTGTAGATCGGTAATTGTCTATGCTATTCATAGTGCCTTTCAGCGACTGGGGACGTGGCAAGGGAATTGGTATAGTGTAAATGCCTATGTTGACTATGGAAATCAAATTCATTTTAAAAGGAGAATTTCGTATAAAAATGGCCTTAAAGATGCGTAAAAATGCGTAAGACTAAAAGAAATGCACTAATTAAATCTAGAGTTAAACAATGTAATTTTTAATTTAAGAAGGGAAAAGAGCAACGGAATCATGATAAAACTTATGTAATGGAGTGGGAGGCAGGAATGCAGACCAATGGTAAAGGCTTTTGATTTTCAGCACCATTGATTCTCAGCAGGCGTTTTGAATAGCTAACCTTGGCCTATCGTATTCCTCTAGGAATTTGATAAGCCACCCACGTCACCGCATAAACGGAGTTCAGGTAGGCGTGAATGTAGTTACTTGAAAGACGAGAATTAAAGACAGTAAGCAGAATACAAAGGGAATGAAAATACAGTGGATATAAGTGGGTAGTCAACTATAGCTAATAACAAAGAATTTATCTGAGTAAGATTATTACGAAACATGCTCCAATTCGTCCAATCCGAGTGAGATAAAAGCACATAAAAATGTCAAACGAAGAATAGAAAGCCGTACATTGGTACCTACTTTCATATTTAACGTGCTAATCTTAAGAAAAGAAATTTCTTAAACAATTATAGGGGCAATCTGGATGAAAGAGCCTTCAAAATAAATCAACTAAATCAATTTCTCGGCTAATTAAAACACTACTTACGACAAAATACCGGAAGTTGGTTCACTTGGATTAAAAGCCCTTACCTGGAAAGAGAAGAAAATGGAAAATATTAGAACATCATTGATCAGTTTTTTCAATTGCACTCACTATCATACCTCATTCACAATATTCAAAGCTAACTGGATTTTTTTTAAAGTTATCAAAAGCTTCCAAGGGCAATCTGAACAAAGGCGGTGGCGATAAATTCTCGTCTGCCAAACTGAAGGTCACGGGTTCGAGTCCCGCCTGGGTAGATAGCCCCTACTCAGGGAATGGTTATATATGATAGTTCTTGTTTCATGTTATATACCCGAAGTAAAAGGCCTTTAATGAGCTGTTTTCTGGGCAATGAAAATAAATAAAATAAATAATAAATATCATATTCGACTTTGCGGTCCGTTTTCCCCTGAAAACTCAAAAATTAATCCAAGATCTAAGAATAACACAGAAAATAAACGTCCTTGGATTACAAAACAGTGATCATCTAATAGAGAGAAACAATGGAACTCTCAAAAATCATTAATTGTGATACTTAAGGCCAATCAGGGAACGTCCACAAATTTTCGCGGATTTCTTCTTGCACTTGGAAAATAATAGCTCCGCGAAAATTTGGAGGATTTTCCCTGATTGGCCAAGGGATATTATTGGTTTTTGGCGCCTTAAATCCCCTATACATATCAGAAAGGACCTAGAAGCTCCTTGCCACCCTTCACTGAATGAAGACGCCAGCCCTCACCCTTGAAGACGCCAGCAGGATAGCTGGTGAAACCGTTGTGAATCTTCGGCAACATACGCGGACAGAGCCAAATATTGCTGACTTCATCCATTCAACGCCACGGAAACCTTTGAACACACTTACATAGGCTATCAAATAAATTGTACCTTCAGATTAAGTGAAGTAAAATTTGACATTATAAAAAATTATTTATTGTCCGTGACTTCAACATCACGAATAACAGATAAATCTCAGTAAACGAAGGGATGTGACGTTCAAGACCACACCCTAACGAAAATTGCGCGCACTTGCAGCATCAAAAGATATGCCACATTATGAAGTATCTTCACAACGACACCTTCACTTAACTTGCATAGCGATTTTTCTTTTACTATGCATTCTACTAAATAAAATTAGTTTAAGATAAAGACTATCGCCTCTGCACAAATGTGACGATTCTCACAATCTAAATGAGTGTCAATATATTCATTCGAAGCACAGCAAGGGACGATGATAACCGCTGAGGAAAAGAAATATTGATACGTCCAGCGAAGCAACAGGGAAAACCCCCTTGAATGTATTTGCCATTAGTTTCTTTATTCACTGCTTAAACTGAAATTGAAATACATAAATTGCTTTCGTGCTGGAATAATAATGCACTTCTTCGTTGAGTGACACTGAGAAAATAGCATACATCCTCAAATATGCTCAATAAAAGGAAATTATAGCAATGCTTTCTCTAATGGACATAATGGCTATCATAAATATGCGATAAAACCATTACAATCGAGGCACAGAGATTATCTATCACTTTCAAATTGAATCAGGGATACCCTTAAAGAATTTTCGTCCAGTTAAATGATTCAAATCATTTCACAACAATCGCAAAGAAGCAGCAAAATGCTTGTACGTACATATTTCTAGGAAATGTCTCCATGGAAATCCGCTTCATCCTAGGATTCGCGACCTTCCTTCTACGTATTCTCTTGCGACCTCCCAAAATTCAACGAAACCTCTGAATGAAGGAGTGGAGAAAGAGGTTCATAAATGGCACCCATCCTGAAATGGATAGTCGAATTTTCAAAAAGAGGAGAAGGAAACAGAGGAATGAATTTGGCTTTGGCAACATTCCCGGAAAGAAATATAAACGAGATGAAATCAATGGCTACATGGGAGAGTGAAAAACTTTTCCTTTAACGGGGAAACTTTCCTTAATTTGGTTTGTATTCCATTTCGCTTTCCCTTTTCCAGGAAAATATTTAGGACGCAAATTCCCTTCCGCCAATTTCCATTTGATTCGTAGATGCGAATACTTCGGTTCAGAATTCGATTTTAAAGGGATGGGAATAAAACATAAGCAATCGTATCGTTCTTCAACTCACCGATATTAAATAACGACTTGTGGTGCAGTTTTGGTTGATGCTTTTTTCTGCAATCGTTTCCTTATCGCAGCATGAACGTGGATCGATCAATGCAAAATGGGACCATAGTGAATAATTGAATAATTCAATTGATGTTTGAATGATGCTGCCACGAACTTCTCATTTACTTGTCCGGTCGTACGCTATCAGACTTCCTGGACTTTTTTTTGACATTTTTCATCCATGTTTATATTTCATATTTCATTTTCATCCATGTTTATGTTCATATTCCATGTTTATATTTCTGATGCTCATCAATACACTTCCTGGTCCAGAATGCATACAATTAATGGTAATTAGTCTTATTTTCATGTTAAAGTCATCTTTTAACATCATTACTTAAATTATATTTTGGAAGTTATCTACATTTTTTATGCTATCTATATCATCTGCAAATCTTATTTCGTCAATCTTTTTTCCATGTATTATCACTCCAACTTGAATTTTTTCTCTTCTCTATGATTGTTAAACGGCCGTGCGTAAATGCGTAAACCATCAGGAAAATACGATGTAAATTATCGTCTAATTAAGAACCTAAATCAAAAGACGTCGCAGAAGTACGAGGACACCAGGTAGTAACTAGCTACCAAAAATTTCCTTAATGACCCCTTAATATTAACCATCATGCGATGAATCTCACCCGCCGTTAGGTAACTCCAAGCCAAAGCAACCAAATGCTCATCGAGGATGACAATTATTCGAAAGGTGAAGTAAACTAAGCGACGTAACCATGGAGGAGATACACTTCAAAAATGTCTTTTAACAGCAAACCTTCATACGAAACACAGAATTTGCACCGAAGTTAGAACGCCTTTAATATTTAACCGGCCTCTGTGACGTCAGGTAAAAGTCCTCTTCTGCCAAACCTAAGGTCGCGGGTTTGAGGCCAGCCTGGGTAAGTTGCCTTTATCCAGGGCATGGTTGTTGTTACTACATTGTTGTTCATTAGGTTTCCATGCTGTTGAGGTTTTAAACATGCTGTTGACAGGGCAATAAAGATAATAAATAAAATAATGGTAATGCGCCAAATTTTATTGATGAGCTCGTTATATCTTAGACGTGATTCAAGCTCTTTTTCCGTGCAATTGTAGAATTTTAAAGACGGAAAGGTGTGGAGTGTGCAGCTTGTAGCAAGGGAAAGAAAGAAGTAAATTTTGAATAAGTGAATAAGCAGCATATTTATCACTAGTATGATATCACACACAGCTGAATCGCAAATTATTTAATTCGTGATATTATAACAGTTACGGTAAACGAGAAGATTTCAGCTACTTCCCTAAGACGTGCAACAAATTACTCCGTGAAGTGTTTTTTTTTCTAGAATTCCATAAAAAAAACTGCTTGTAACACTGAAAAACAATGCCTGAATAAGTGCAGAGAATGCGAGAGGAATGTATTCATCTCCTTGTTCTAATTGTTCTATATCAATGCGGTGGATTATTTTTTACCTACGGCTGCAATCACAGAAGTTTCACAAAAATATATACATTCATAGTATTGCAATCCGAGGATGGGCACATTATAACTCTCTAATTCTCCCTATCACTAGCTAATTAATTAATCTCTCTGAAGCTCTTTCTAGCATCCTTCTTAATCTGTCTTCGGTACTTGCCCCTTTGTAAGGACTTTTGCAATCAATTTTTTCTCGCATTATGTTTCCAACGCAACTACTGTATCCCATTAAATGACCAATCCACCGCGATCTTCTTTGGAGTATCCACGAAAATATTCCAACCATTACTCATGAGAATTTAATCAGTAATCAGTAGAAGTGATACGGATAAATTACCTGCCCTAAATGACACAAGAGTTAAAATCAAACTTATCCCGCTGTTGTAGGTAGTAAGATAAAATTTAAACCTTTTCGTTCTGGACGAAATTCCTATAATTTTTCTCCTACTTATGTCCACGAAATTTGTGCCTTCTTTCATTCCATAGGGGATTGGGTTGGTGTGATAGCTAGTGTGTTGGCCTCCCACCTGACGGGCTCGGGTTCAAATCCCGGTAATGGCAGAGAATTTTCAGAGACTACCCGATCCCTGCTTGAGTGTTGTGTTGAGGACATTTCAAGCGCAACACTCCGTCCGACGGATATGAAGTTAAGCCGTGGTCCCCTAGGCGCCTTTCATTAAGAGCAGGCTAATGCCGACGCTGGGTTTCTCTCCACCCTTCCTTCCATATCCTTCCCTCATGGCGCAAATGACCTCAGCTGTCGGTCGCATCCTTCAAAATACCATATCATACCATCATTCCATGCATCCTGTAAAACAATGGAACTCGTGTGATATACGTTGAGCTGAATATTTTATCGTAGCATTCTCCTCATTCCCATCGTCCGAAACACAAACTCGCCAATCAAAAAAATCTAAGAAAAAAAGCGTACGGGCGTAGAACACATGCCGTCAACCGTGAAATTAATAGTCGGTCACTGAAAAAACAATATAAGTACACAGGTTATGGCATCAACGATGCGAGGCGTTGTAAAACCGTTTATGAGTGATTGAAGAATCAATTTACTCCGGTTTTGTGAAGGGCGGACCTCCTGCTTCGTCAATGCCTCCTGGCGGCTGTTTTGTCAACCACGATACGAGTGTGTATAAAATTTGCACCCAACCCCGTCCGCCGTAAAATCTCATCGGAGAAAATTGCTCTGGAAACGGTAGGTCATAAAACTCGCATTTTATTTCCTATTTTGCAGCTCCCGTTTGGAGTCAGAGTAGATTTATCACCCAATAGTTCACCACATTCCCGGCGAACGAGGGAAAATAAAAATGCTGAGAAAACTTATGCCACCTATATAGAATAAAAAATAACAGAATATTTAGGGAGGCCAAAATTTATCCCCGGATCTCTCAGGCGAATAAGTCGAAAAATGAAATATAACGGCCAAAGTTTACAGTTGGGACACAGTAAACATAGAAATGATCCACTATTTCATTGATCTGTCGCCATTGGTACGGCCTAAAAAACATTTTTCCCGTGAAACACTATAAAGATGCCGCTAAATTCCTTGAAATCCAAATAATAGCAGGGGAAAATATCCTTCCGCGGAAGCTTTTTCTCCGCTCATAAATATCCGACATTTCCGACATGAATTCCCAAATATATATACGCGAAATAATTCGATTTCGACCAGAAAAATCAATTATAAAAAAAAGTAAATTTCAAATGTGTCTAATTTTTTGTGTGACTATTTTCAAGAATAAATCGGAATTCGGGAATTTAAAGGAAGTCAGATTAACAGAAGTTCCTGATAAATGGCATCAAAGATGGCAGTGGTTGATAGGGCGGCATCCATATATTAAGTAAATTTCATTGGGCGCCTCAATGCTTCATAGTTTTCACGAGTAAATACATACGACCATATATTTCGTCCATTCACTCCTTAAAAACACTCTACAATCCTAGCAAAAATACCGCGGGTCGCAAGAGAAGTCTTAGCGCCCTACACCTGGCTTCATATTTCAGGCTTGCTGCGTGAACAATCGTGAAATTCACAGGAATTGGCGTGGAAAAAAATAACCCCGAAATGTTCCAGATTACTTCTGGCGTTGCAAAAGGGTTCACCTTCAGATAGTGGCTTCTTGGTAGTCCATACTCCCTTGAGTTGCACTCTTGGACGGACAGCAAGGCCATAAAATCTAGCCTCCGTCAAACTCGATAAAACCGCCAAAATAATAATGGAACTTGGAAAGGTTGTTGGTCTCTGCAGAGCTCCGAAAAACCATTGGTCCGTGATTTGATTCCCGATTCAGGGGAATTTTTTTCGATTGGAGTTCAAGTAAATTCCGTATAAAATACAAAACAAATATTTTGTAATTCATGAAACTGGATAGCTCAACTTACGTAGAAACACAGACTGTAGGTCAAATATGAAGAAACATAGCACCAAGAAACACGCTTACTGAACGAGACTTCAAAACACAGTGTGCAACTTATACATGAAATGAGTCAATTAAAAAGCCGTAATAAGCACATGCATAAAACCAGAGAGGAGTTTCTCGATAAAACGTAGGATTTTTTTTATTTATTTAGGTTACATTCAAACACTACAGTTACATTTTGTAATGAAGGCACCCTGATTCGATAAGATAAATGCTGAATACTTCAAGTATCTCTTCTGCATTATCGTAAACTTCGAGCAAAAATCATCCTAAGATTCTTTAACACATGATGTTCCATTCTCCCTTCTATTTTTGTATAAAGATGAGCCCCGTTGGCAGAAAAACGAACGTTGAAATACGTGTTTTTAGTACATGAATAGGTTGAATGAAAATTAAACTTTGTTTTTCATTCGTTTTTCATTGAATTCATTCAATATTAATAGATTCCACAAAGTAACGCCTCAAACTATTAACTTGAACAGGTCATTGAAACTCTCATTAACCAGACCAGGGAATTATTGAAAACTGAAATAAAATAAAAACGGCGCTCCACCTTCAAACTAATATAACTCTCATTCGATCGAAATGTGTCTGAAATCCAAATCCAGATTACAAAAAGCGTTTTCTCTGGCCGGGAATTAGTAAAATCTGAATCTGAATGAAAAAACTGATAACATATTTACAATATTTTTCCAGTTACGTTAATTCCTGCATTTTACACACAAAAAAAACCGCCAGATAGGCGAGGATAATACACAATTGAGTAATAATCTTCCCAGAATGTGTCTAAAATATGTCAAATGACGAAAAGACATGATATTGGCTCAGGAAACTCTGAAACCGCATTTACACTGATTTGAATAATGGACATTTACCAAATAGAAAAGCTGTAGAAAATGAAGACTGTATTACTGGATTACTAGCCTAATATCGCACGCGGCGCAAGTGGTACTGAGGATTTTAAATGGACGAATGAAGGCGAGGAAAGACGAATATTCGGACGAAAATCAGTTTGGTTTCAGGAAAGAAAAGCCAACTCGAAACGCAATAGCGGTATTGAGGTCACTAGTGGAGAGAAACCTAGAGTATAACCAGGACGTGTATGCCTGCTTCGTGGATTTCAGTAAAGGCATTTGATAGATTAGACTGGTTTAAGCTAATAGATATTCTCAGGAAATAAGCTTTGAATGGAGAGATTGGTAACTCATTCGTAATATGTATATGGGCCAGACTGTGCAAGTGAGGGCAACGGACGGACAATCTCGATGGGCAAGCATTGGCTAAAGAGCGAGGCACTATCGCCTCACTGTCACCATGTCCATTATCGCCGCTGCTTTTTAACATGCACGCTGAGAAGATGGTAAGAGAAGCGTGGGAGGAGTTGGAAGCTGGAGTAAAAGTGTGGGATGATGTTCAAATCAGTTTCACGGATAATCAGACCTTCTGACATTAGGGATGAATGGCCTTTAAACAATTCTAATAGATAGTTCCGAAAATAAAATGTAGGAATCGCGGAAATCACCTTTTTCCAAAAGCATTGAGTAACGAATAGAATGCAGTGACCGAGGAATATGAGACTTTCTGATGACCAACCCGATGATTTTGAATTAAATCAGATATATAAACCACCTTCCGAAGCCATGAATATTTCATTCAGAAATATTACATGTGGCCCTTATAGAGACCTCAGAATAGACTGACAGATTGGCCATACACATTCGCTCACGCCCAAACAGAAATAAGAGAATAGGAAAACTATTACAGAAGTTCATCTCCAGCAAAAATATTTCACTCCAAGAAAAGGGTCAAAGGGATGTGAACAAGAAATCACATTTTTATCTTCCAAAATTTTACGCCTCGGCTGCGAAAGATATTTTTTTCCGATTTTACAAAACTTTTGTTATTAAAAGTAGTCCACTTAAGTGACTCCTAAATTTCTAAAGATAGGCCTATTTTTTGGGGCTTAACGATTCAACTTCCCATAGAATATATTCAGGTTTTGAAATGGATAATGCGAGAAAATTTAAAAACATAAGTTACATCTCACGTCTCAAGCAGACCTTGAGTTACGGACCTCTTCTGTGAAAGATGTGGACTATGGGAGAGAAAAGGATATATAAATATACGGACGGACTGAAAGTGGAACGGAAGTGAATGGGAACGACAAAAGACGAGAAGGAAGAGGCGTAACCCGAGGAGAAAGAGGAAGGGAAGAGAAATTTGGGGAGAAGAGGATTTTGAACGACAATGGGGTGCGTGCACACGGATTGGGAGGAAAGTTGGGACTGAGGAAACGACTGAAAAAAATGAATGTAGAAGGGAGATGGGGCGACACGCCAAGGCGGACAATGACAAAGGAAACACGAGACAGGAAAAGGAAGGGGAGGAGAAGAGGAAGGAGAAGAACGAGGGAAAGAAAAGGGAAATCTCCGAAGCCAGAGA
Source organism: Ischnura elegans (assembly GCF_921293095.1). Taxonomy (NCBI): domain Eukaryota; kingdom Metazoa; phylum Arthropoda; class Insecta; order Odonata; family Coenagrionidae; genus Ischnura; species Ischnura elegans. Next base: position 78,413,062 of record NC_060254.1, on the reverse strand, counting down.
AGAATTCGATCCGATTCTGAGAATAAAACGGATTCGATACTAAAAATAAGTGGGAAAGGGAAACAAAAATGACGGAATTCTCAAATTGCCCGAAAACCAGAATTCCACGTGCATACCATGCGAGCCACCTCTAGGGTGTTTCGCAGGGGGTGACCAATCTTCAACATGCAGCATGCAAGATGGCCACCACATTTCACGCCTCAATTTCATAGAAATATTCTACACATTCATGCAAATACATAACTTGCCAATGGATATTAATTCCTATGGCGAGCCCATGCAAGTTTATAACAAAAAAGAAAAACAAAACATGCAGTGAGTCGTCCTAGCGAGTGACGCCAATAATTCTATTAATTGAGACACCGTTGCTATCCTTAATAGTACAAGGGTAAAATGGCGTTCTAAATCTTTCTGCTTTGCAGCCTGTTTCTTTTAGTTTCTTCTCGTGATCACGTCATAGTGCGTTGGTAATTCACGAGAAAATTTCCTAAATCGACACAAGAGTAAAGAATTATACTCTTAGAGTAAAGAATAGTACTCTTCATATAAACCTCAGAGAAAAATTAAGAATATTAAAAAAAAAGATAGAATATGATCTTATGTTCTCATTTTACATAATTCATAGAATACAATCAGTATCAACTATAGTAGAATGAAATATAGCACCGCCGACGAGCACTCTTAAGGTGGGGTTGCATCCGATACAAGTAGCAGCACAGAAAAACCAAATGCCTAGGCATCAAGGAAGTTTATGCACAGATAAGTATTCACCATTACAAAAATATCAAAATATGTGCACAAAAACAACAAAATAGGAATCATTATAACAAAAAAGTTATGCACATTAAATAACTTTTCACATCAATCCTTAGCCAAGAAATTCAAAAAAAGGCTTTCATAATCCTCTTGCATAAATAGCTAGGATTTCAATTTGCCGAGAAACCTGGATACATACCCAATTTCTGTTATATCCTTCGGAAACAGTTATCACTGAGTGTCACCAGATTATGAGTATTTGGAGGCCTTAGAAAGTTGGAGTCACCACAGAGAGATACGAAATAACCCGCTTGTAAACCAGGAAGTTTTAGATTACGTTGAGAGGGTTGGAGACTCTGGAACTTCATTAGCAATTATATGCTTCTCACGTAACTCTTTCTAGAATTTTTCTTTCATTGGCCTCTCCACCTCCGCCTCTCCGCTGAACAAAACGTTGTGTTCATACTTCAATATGGAAATATTCCACAAAGCAAGATCTACATCATACGATTTTAAAAACTAATGCAATCACTTAAAGCCAAATGAAATTTTACAGATAGCGCGAAGGGGAGCGCGAAATACATTCGACGTAAACATCGTAAAAGAGCTATGCTCCTTCGCATAATGGAAGCTAGATTATCTTCTGGTAAGCAGTCATATTTTCTCTCATTCATTCTGAGGATAGTTTGAAAATCCGCTACACTGGATTTAATTGAACAAATGGCCAAATATCAAAATTGATTCTCTTCTGTTGATACCGCTTTCACGCACACTGTTGCATATATAGAATTATTTTCCTTCAACTTTCTGTGAGAAGCAAAGATGTGAACCTCTGAGTTCATGTGCAATGCATCTGCCAGGGCAAACACAAAAATAGACATGAACTCAAAGCCTTGCTCATTGGAGCTATAAACATCAATGTTAAGTTTCAATTACTCTCTTGCAATATTCTAGATGCGTGATACGAATCTCTTTGGACTTGTTTAGTTGTCGGGGACGGAATGGAATAGAATCACGTGACGCTGTTTGTTCATCATCCCAGGTAGGCCTCAAGTATCCCATTCTGACGCAATAAAGCGAATGTTAGACACGAAACACACGAACACCATCTTCATAAAGGAAGCTCCCCCTCACCACCACCCATTCTCTTCGTCCTTTGCCTTTAGGAATCCCACGACAGAGTATCTTGTCCGCAATCCTTGGATAACAGAGGGAGCTCAGCAGTCTAGCACTAAGGTCATTGACCTCTTACACAATACAGAACGAAGCGTTTCCATTTATTTAGTAACTATTCATTAGTTCTCCTACAGGAATATAATTACAATAAATTACAAAACCAAAGAAGAATGGTCCTACGTAACGAAAAATCTTATTCTGACTAAAAATGTATCCACCATTTGGTATTCATTTTTAACTTTGTTTTAACGTTCCTTTTTCAGCGCAAAAAAGTTAAAAACTAATGTTAAATAACCGTCAATGAAGCCGTGAATCCCAAAAACGAACTAGTATAGTAGTGAAACTTCGAAACACAGCATTTTATCTGCATGTCTTTAAGGCTACCAACGCTATCATTCCAAAATTTACCTATGAATCGATGGATTACTCTATGCATTACACAATGATACATATATAGATAAATACAAATTAATTGTTACACTTTCCCTAATAAATAAAATAAAATATACACATATGCTAATTAGAATACTTAAAAAAACTTCCAACCTAAAATTATTGCAGTTTCCTAGGGGCGTTTTGGAAATCGTGGATTCAATAATTAATAGTCGAGTTTCATTAACCTAAAAACAGTAACATCACTGAGTTTACCAATGCTGCACCAGGAAAAACTGAACCAGAGTCTTCCATATAGCATCAGCCATTTAAAATCATTGGAAAGAACAAACAACGGTTAATTCTACGTCATAGAGTTGAAAAATCCACAGCAATAATCGTCAAAGGTGGAATTTGAACTGACCCTACCATCAGCAGATAACAAACGACACATCTACTCGCCTCGGACACGGAGATCTCAACCGCTTCTCGGCCAGGTTAGCATTCGAGGAAAAAACGTTGGGGCGAATCTTACAACCCTGATACAATGCAAGGGTCAAAGGCGAACTTAAATTGGGCGCCTTCCCTATGGGAGCGACGCACGGTCGTTTGAAAAGCAGTAACTCTGCTGACACAAAAAGGACATCGGCGAACTTTAATTAGATGTTGGGAAGCAATGCGGGCCACAATTGCCTATTAACGGTGGGTAGAGTACTGATTTAAAGGGACTTCTTCATGGTCTAGATGAATGAATGACTTGAGGACATGATGCTTCGTTCCTGGTGAATATTTCAGACACACCATAACTGGTGATGGAAAAATCGATTTCGATTAAAATTGAAAATCGAATTATAATAGTAAAAGATAGAGGAAATCGAGATTCCAAAGAGAATCGAATTGGAAAGGCATGCCCTGGATTAACATGAAAGCAACTCAATCAGCTGATCTTTCCAAAAAAAAATTTGTGAACTCGGATGGTTTCAATCGATGATCCCAAAACTTTAATGTGAATGCATGTGCATATTTTTAGTACAAATTATTCAATCATGTATGTTGAGTAAATTCCTTGGGATTTATTGTACAACCCAAATGTGTAGTTTGAGGGTTTTTCGAACGAAAATTAAACATGTTTTTGCAGGAACTGTATTTTAAAAAAAGAACGGTCGATTTTTTCGATTAATCGATTATTTAGTTCGAATTTCGATTTTAGTTGAAAATTCGAGCTATTAATTTCAAATAAAAAAATCGTTTTTGACCGACATTTTTCATCACTAACCCGAGAAAGATCCTCGATGTGGCAGGGGGAAGACACCGGACCTGGTGCCCTGAAAGGGTGAATGCAACACACCTTTAGCTATCCGGGATGGGCTCTACCCTCACCTATCCAAACCAACCCGCGGATTGAATGACAGAGTGAATGAAAGAGGGTAATATAGGACTCCAGTTCTAAGTGAAACGCGTAGTGGGTCGGGGCGGTCGATAGAAAACCTAAGAGTCAACCAATAGAGACAAAAGGCACCAGTTTATTGTAATAATACACAGATATAATTTCGTGAAAAGCGATCTTACCGGGAGAGGTTAACATAGGATAGGTATGAGGGAGGCGCTGGCTGTACTCGCACGAGTAGTCGTCGATCTGGTGGAACTGGCGTCGCTTCGCTTCTCAGATGACGCTCCTCGCCGTCCTCACACGAGGAGAAACGTCGGCAAAATTAGCCTGGGGGCAGGGCCGCAGGTCCCTTTTATAGAACTCCCCACCAGGTCAGCCACTGCACAGGCACTCGCCCGAGTAAAAAGCAGTTTCGGCGAAATGCACCCGCACTCCACAGTCTTTTTCAATACTCTTCGTGAATGCCATGAGTCATGGAAGGCTCAAAAGGACACCATCCCTAACATTTAGAGGAGTTAGCAATCGTACTATGTAAATTGAACTAATATTTTACACGTTTTTTCAATTTTAGGATATATTTTTATTATTTCTATCGTCTCAGACTCAACGTTGTGGAAGTTCATTTTAATAATAAAATAATGAAAACCTTGTTTTATTCCACCATTTTTTTATTGGCACCATCTGATGATAACGCCGCGGCGTCGAAACTTGCTAAAACATTTTTTAAAATTGGGGGATAAAACAATTTTTTTTTTCATTTTACTATTTTTAAGATATCTATTGCGAACACCAACCATCTCTCCGAAAATCAATAACCAATACATTATAATAATTTTCCATTTGCTGCTTCAAACGTTAAATTAATTGAATACCTAAAATATTTTACGCTAAAGTCGTCAAGGAGAGTATTTTCCTCAAACGAGAAAACACAACAATGCTGTTTTTTCGTTAAAAGATATTTTTCCCTCTTCTGTTTATTTTAAACAAATTTGTGGTTTTATTAAAAAGTATTTACTTTTTGATTAGAGAAAACTTTCAACTTCAAATTGTAAACCTGTTTTTTACCAAGATCTAAGTTACCACTTATGTGGTGGATTATCAAAGTTTTTAGAGGAAATAATCCGAAAAAAGGAGAGCAGTCTGAAAATTTACATAAAGATGACCGGCAAAGGTAAAATATTATTCATTAAAAAATAATTCAATGGCATCAAAGCAACAACAAAGAAATACTCAACTTAAATGATTCACGGGAACTTTACATCACTACGCAAGGGCCTCCGGCGAACTTTAAATGAGACGGTTTCTCCGTGGACGCTGATAATAATCGTTCGAAAAGTAGTCAATTAAGCCGACGCAGAAAGCGCATCGGTTAACTTTAATTAGTTCCAAATCTAAACTTCAGAGCTGGGCGCTTGTCCCGTGACAGGCTCTCTCCGAATCTACTGCCCGAGTCCCACGCCCCTGGAATTTTACTCTCGAGCCAGCCAAGATGGCCGGCAGAGACATGTAATTACAACAGTACATTTCTAGAGGACGGTCTGCGAGATTGTCTACCGACGGACAAACCTCCATGGCACACCAGATCCTTTATTGTTTGTAAATACATTTCGCAATGCACAAGGATGGCGAGAAACATACTAATGTAAGTCAAATTTTGTTGATTTTGAGATAACCATGGCAAAAGACTCCAAAATAGTCCATCTACAATGGTGTAAGGCATAGTTACACTTGGGATCGCCAGGAAGCAGCACATACTGGGATTCTCACCAAGGTCGGTAAAGGACAGGTCGTGTCACGCAATTGACCAAGGTAATCCACCATCTTGAGTTTCTAGCGCGGCGGGAATTCAAATTTTACGTGCATTTAAATGGAAGACATAGGTAAAAAGAAACACGGTTTTCTCACAAGGTAATCAATGCAGTGAAGTCAAATTTTGGTTACACGTAGTTAATAAAATGAAAATTTATCATACGTCTGGATTTTGAGTCTACGGTCCTCGATTCGACTCTAGAAAGTCCTTTACGGACCTTGGCCCTCACCACATTTCCGACTTCTTTGTGAATCATAGTGAAGTGAGTGTGACTTACACTACTATATATCTAAGCATCTGACACTGATTGAATCACATTGCATAATGACACCCATTGCATGATGAACAATATTGCAGTGGCGCCGACTCCATGGGGCCTTAGGGGTCCGGAGCCCCTCAAAAATTCTTTATGGTTGTGAGGAAAAAATGTCGATGTGGCTTGTCGATTTTCCTCGGAGTGTCCAGATATCAAGATTCGAGCTATTAAAGTTCATCATGCTGATCATATGACCCCTCTAAAATTTTTAAAAAACTTAAAACTCACTACTTATAAAATTTCCCGGGGCAAGATCCCCGGTTTGGGCCCCCAGTATTTTTTTGGAAGTCAACATCCCTGCAACATTGCATAATGAAACGTCGGAGTGATGAACTGTTAAATAAATTGATGATACCGATGAAGATAAGGATCATAATCCTGGGAACGATGTCTAGCGCTAAGGTTCATCTATCGAAAACCTTTGATTTTTGGCTTACAACAATGTGTTTCTAAGTTCTCCATATCCATTTGAAATTACAGGCTAGTACCACGCCGAAGGGTTTACGACAATGATTGGTTGTCAATATACATAGTAAGGTTGGAATGAGGACAGTGGTGTAGCCACGGAGTGGAGTTGTCCGGGTTACAACCCCCCCCCCTTTTTGAGCCTTTAAAAGAGGCGCCCAAAAAAAGAATAAGATGGCATCAATAAATAAATAAAATACTTTATTTTAATAAATACTCGTAAAAGTGACGTTATTGAGTCCTCAAATCACGTTTTCAGCATCAAAAAACCCGGACCCCTCCTTGCCCTTGTGCGTTTTGCATACACCCCGGATGGACCCCGAAATCTCCTGTGACCCCCCCCTTTTTCAAAATCTTGGCTACGCCACTGAATTTGGATGTGGGTTCTTCCTTACAATTGAGCGCCGCCTACCTCTCTCAATTTAAAAAAGGTAATTGGCAATCAAACGGAATAATATGCTCTTAATTCTACGTTGGACAGACAAGGACCCCCTGGATGGCAGTCGCGTCCGGAACGGGGCAGTAATTAAGTGCAAGCTGTGGACGATTGCGCGTCCAAATTGCACTGCGGTTGGCCGCATAGGCGTAAGGCAAGGGAAGTGACAATGACTTCAGACGCGAAAGGTGCGAGAATCTTCTTCTCTGAAGGAACGGATTTTGAGCTGCCCACTTTACGACAAAACGAAGCAAACAGGAAGGGCAGCTGCAATGGGATTGAACATGAGTGAAAGGAAGCGGACGACATTTTCCGCTTTGGAGCTACCGAACATGAGCCACGACGAGCAAATATTTCTACTCGTATTTCCATAGCAATCTCAAGGCTTCATTAAGAATGATAAAAGCATTATATATTTCTACTGCTCTTGACCTCTTGCTTATATTTATACATGAACTGTTGAGGGTTTGGTCATATAAAAAAAACGCATTTGCCGACGTTTATGTAATTTTTGGGATGAAAATTCGGATTAATTAACTTTTTTGCATAACGTATATTGACCTATACTCCAAGAATTATTTTAACATGAATTAAACGAGGTCAAGATAAGGAAAAAGATATAATTGTAAAATTAAAGCAGCATTTATAAATTCAAAAGTTTGCATTAGATTTGTAACATTATATTAAAAATCGTAACTAACCATCTTAACTATTTATATAATATAGCTTGATGTATTTAAAAATGACGCATGCGTTCTTTCTTTCTCCACAAGCTGTCATAAATGAAAAATTTATTATAATTTTATAAATTTTAAAATGGCCTCTACAAGTTCTAATTACTACTCATTGAAGGGGGGATCACGTTGGTGTGGTGGGTAGCGTGTTGGCTTATAAAACCGTGGGCTTGGGTTCAAATCTCGGTGCTGGCAGAGGATTTTCAGAGACTACCCGGTCTCTTGGTGAGCGTGGCAGCTTAGTGCGTGGAGCGTTTTGCTGCTGAGCGAAAGTCCAGGCTTCGAATCTCGGGTGAAGCTCTCGGAATCCCCAAAACTAATGCTCGAATTGCGAGGTGGGTCAGGGAAAGGAAGAGGCCCACCTTCCGTAAATGTGAGATAGTCATGCACCTGGGAAATAGTGTCTTGGGCGAGCTCTACCCGAACCTATCCAAACCAACCTTCGACTTGAATCACTGAGTGATTGGTCAAATCCCTGATTGAATGCTATTCGAGAATCCAGACTAGCAAAACGCTAACTATTGGCCGAATTTGGAAGTAGAGCTCCGAGGATACCTAAGGAAACCACGTTGACAAATGATTGGTATTTCTGGGAATTTACTGGTTTTTCTAATTATATTTTTGGTATTAAGCCATCATAACGTCGCAAATAATATATTTTAAGCATTCATATTAATTTGAAATGCCTTTTAAGTTGCCATTTGTTGCCACAATTCATCATTTACTGGGACGGTGGTTTGTTTGTTTAATGCACTTGGGGTAACCGACGTATTGCAAATTTCCTTTTCTAGCCGGCTGAGAATAATGTTATTTTTATCGCAGTCACTCATTTATGATCTTTAGAAACCCTTTGAGTAATGTTCGTGAGATAGTAGAGGATATTTCAACTGAAATTTATTGATTCCTTAATCTTAACTGCTATTTGTCGTTGCCCGTAGGAATTGAAATACCTCCTCAAAGGCAAGAAAATCTTCTTAGATATTTTCTACTTTAATTATCGCAGTGGCTTGACGACTCATCCTCTTGCACCTATGTTATCATCACAACAATATCCTCGATGTATCAGCCATATTGGAAAATTACGTCACTGCTCTCAGCGCCGCCATCGGTGATTTGAGTCTCGAATAAGGAGGGCACTTCAAGTATATTACTCCGTCCGTCGGTTGGGACGTTAAACTGTGGTCCCCTTCGCGCCTTTCATTAAGAGCAGGCTAATGCCGACGCCGGGTTTCTCTCCACCCTTTCATCCCTCATGGCGCAAAAGACCTCGGATGTCGGCCGACTCTTCCATGATACAAACCTTCCCTATCAATAACAAGCCCTCTTTACTGTGAACTTTGACATCGATTTGGATTACAAAATAAGTGGTTGTATGTATGGTCAGTTGGATTAAATCCAATTATATGCATCGAGTTAAATTGAAATGCAATAAATTGTGATCCATATCAATTAATTACCAAATATAGAGAATATCGTATTAAAAATAAATAAACACGAAAAATAACTGAAGCACACACACGTTAATCCAACGATTATGGCGCGGAATTAAATTAGTCTAAACGGCAATAAAATGAAAATAGACAAAGGGATCTGCAAATGCTCATAACCGATATTAAATAATGTATGACTAAAAATCAAGGTATATACTTCTATCCTCTGTTATCACTGAATCAGCAGAATTTGCGTAAATTATTGGTAATTCAAATTTTATCGTTGAAAACAATATTAGCATGAATGAGAAATCGTTACCGTACCAAAGAGAAGCGATGACGCAAATGACCTCAGTAGCCGTTCGATTTCTCCCAATACCATACCACTCTCACTGAAATGACAAAATGTCTTACCAAACTGACATCCGCAACTCGTCAAATTCCTCCACAAGTTTCCTGCATCACTTTGCTCTTCTCACCTTCTCCCACAAAGATGCAGCCCAAATAAAACTGGAAGGTTGGTTTGCATAGGTGAAAATTGAGCTCGCCCCGGACTAAGCCAAGGGATTGTACATTGTCTCACTTCCGGAGTAAGGGGGCGCGTTCGTTTCCCCGGCCCCCGACGACATCCTGGATTTGGCTGTCCGAAGGTTTTCTCCGGGATTTTAACCCAGGACGCTTTTATCAGTACCCAAAAGCTCCACAAACTCGTACCATATCACCACGCTTTACCCCACTACTTCAAATAGTTAGTTTTTTTCTACCCCACTACATTTAATGGCTAGTTTTTACTACCCCAATGCATCTAAGAGTTAGTTAGTTAGGTAATACTTGTAGATTTTTTTAAATTTTGGGTGATTGCTAGAGTGGCAAAGACATCAATCTTGATCAATTGTAGAAGACCTAGAAGTAGCGTATTACAATCTGGTGTATACTCACCCCCTGCCAAACACCATTGAAGTGGCTCGCAGGAAATTATAGAGGGTGGAGAAAAACTAAGTCACGGAGTTTTAACTCTGGATAGCTGTTGCCAGTAGTAATCAAAATTACCAGTAATTTTTTGGTCGAAAACGCACCGTTAATAAACTAGAGAAAGTTAAAGCAAAGCGCTCCGATTGGCCGCGAGTTTGCCCTGTTGTTGATTACTATGGACCACTCATGACTTCGGTTGCTTTGCTCGTCGGTGACCGCGAGGTACCCAAGGCATACGGCAACAGCGTAAACTCGCGGCCAATCGAAACACTTGATTCAAAGTTTCTGTAAATAAAAAAATGGTGCGTCTCTGACCTAAATATCATTGGTAATGTTTGTTCCTACTTGCATCAGCTATGCTGGGTGTAAGTTCACGTGACATAATTTTTCTCCACCCTGAATAGATTAAGAATCCTGACTTCCAACTTTCCCAGTACTTCATTAGTCATCATTTTAAATTGTACATCACTAAGTGTGCCGAGTTACTGTGGGAAGGCCTTCGGAATACTGAGTCGTTCGTAGAATCCAACTAGGCCGAACGCATCGGCCGGAAAGTGATACACGGATGGCAATTTGAAAATGCACATTGCATCATCTCTATATCTCTCTCCCCTCAACAGGAAATGATACTCAGGAAAACCTCGTCTTTTCACGGATTCAAAATTTTCTCCCCAGACCATAAGTCGATCGTTTTAATAGCAAAAATTCATTTAATTTTTAATTGCAAATATATTTTTTTCATGTTGTTTAACGGCTACAATGGGGACAAAAAATCTTATGGGATTCCCAGATTTCTGTTTGGTAAATCCCTGAGGTAGGAATTGCATGAGAATCGAGTGAATTGGAATACGACGGATTATAACTTGCAGGCGTGATTGAAAGATCCACTTTAATATCCGGTTTAGTTAAATCATGCCGATAAATAAGAAAAATAAGGAATGTTTTAGAAATATTGCTGCAAACAGCGACCAGTCATAGGAATTTAGATAAACCACGAATGAGAGAATTGAAATAATTCCATTTACTCCCGATAACGCCTTAACTGTTGACATCACAATCTTAATATGTGCTTCTCTTGGGTGGACCATTTTACTTCGTCAACACTACTTTAAAGAAGTAATGTTTCCAAAGCATAGCAAAACATACACTATAATTCGATATTCTTGAAAATAAAATGCTCAATACTTTATTCTTAAAATAAATAGGCAATGATATAAAGGTAGAATATGTAAGGGGCATAATTTACGTTTTCGATTCAAATTAATTTCCAAGGAAAACTTTTCCCACCAAGCTGATCCTGTGCAATGTTTGACCCTTGCGAACCAAGGAGCTTTGGCTTTCAGGACAGCTACACAGATCGCCACGCTATCCACTATTCTTAATTTCCATTGCAAAAGAGTAGTTTCCTTCATCAAAGAAAACGAAAGGCATTTTTTGAGATTCGTTACCCACCATTAGTGTATTCATAATATGCAAATTACTTGGTTTTAGAAATTCCAGTTTAGGCGAATGGCAATGGTCAATTTTATCCTCATTTGAAAAAGGCCAGATTGGCGCCCATGTGATGCCACTCCACGTGACGCCACAGGGACCTAGTTTCTATACGAGTAGATAGGAGTTTTACATCGTCTGAGATTACCAATGCATGCATGAGTCAAAGAGCTCAGGGATATAATATGTCTTAATAACCACCTATTAAAACTGGCTAAGGTCGGAAAGTTTTCTTCGTTTGATAAGGTATAAATAATCCTTATTTAAGCCAAGCGCTACCAGCTAGAATTCTTGCGTCGTATCAGCGCTCAAAGCCTCGCCGTAAGGTCACCTCACTTGCGGCAGTGGGACCCAGAACGACGTCACATGGGAGTTTTCCCGGCATTCATACTTACCCGTCGCATTTTCGCGAGCTTGAAAATTTTCACTTTTCATTTGATCGCGAAAAATAGATATCGTCATTAAAAAATCTAAAAGCGTGAAATACGTACTCCATGAGTAATAATCTTTCGATTTAGGCAATAAAAAAATAATAGGAAACCACCCTATTGACTTGGTATAATTATAATATTCCACGACTCTTTTGGTAATGATGCACCCTATGCCAATTGGAGGTTTCGTAATAATCCGACAGGGTAATATGAGAACTAATCCACGACGCAGCCCGCATTCATGAGGTACACAGAGGTCAAAACAGAATAGAGTTATCAGAAGGTCCACAATTCTGACAACTAGAAGTGAACGTTCGGGAATGCGTCGGATGAAATTTTTAACTAAAACTAAGATCCCTCCAAGAGTTTCGGTGAAGACTATTTGTTTCGAAGAAGAACAAAAAAATGCGAGAAATAGAAGCGAGAAGAGATTACACGGTTTTGTACACTTCCTTCAACGTGCGGGAGAAATATCTTTTCTGCGGAGTTCTCCATAACAAAAACTAGGGCAAAAACTTTCCTAAGTCTCACACAAGATGAAGAAGATGGATATATTCTGTGTTTTGCCACAGGATATCCTTCAGACGAGGGAAATTTGACGAGAAGAGAACGTATCGCTCATTGTATGGCAAGACCACGGGGTGGGGTTGCTTGAGGAAAGTGCCCCCTTCAAAGAAACGAAAGGAATGACTACAGAAAAGATGAGGCGATTCAAGGATCCAAAAAAAAGAGCGGGAAAATTACAATATTCCATTCGCAAAGCAGAATGGAAATACTGAAAAATGAATTAAAAACTACTCTTATTCACGAAGATGCAAGACCCTTTCAACTGATTTCATTTTCTTAAAGGGTGACTGATTTATGGATAAAACAAATATGCTGAAATCTTCAGGGAATATGAAATAACCCCTGTACAAAATTACTTTGGAAAACTAGAATTTCTTCATAGGGTACTATATGCAGGGCAGACTATGGAATTTTTTACCACAAATCGAATAGAAGTTTTGTAGAGATAATAACTGACTTAAAGTTCTCTATGATAAAAGAATTACGATACAGACAGAGCAAAGGCACGTCAGCTTTCTGCGTATCAATATCATTCCAAAATAATGCTACAGTTGAGGTTAAAATGATAATAAGGAAATGGCTTGGGTCGGCTCAAACAGATGGAAGAGATGTTTGCTGAAAAATAGATGAATTCATTTATCCACACTTTCAGAATCAATAATTTGCTTTTTATCCACCGTGGATACCACAACTATATCTAAATAGTTCCCCAAAAGCCGCCTCAATAAGCGTTATAGTGTAAAATGGAAATGCTCTCACGAAGGTTCGCTTAATATTTATTAAAAACCCATTATTGCTGGATAGAAAGCGAATTCCCATGCCTATCCGTTCGGCAAAATATCTCTCTTAATTTACCGTTTCTATTGGACCTGAAAATGCTGTGGTGTTCTTAATATGATGTTCTCCGTGTCGATCTGAAAAAATTCCATTCTCAATTGTTGAAGCAATCTAAGCCTAGCGTAAAACCTCCTAGATTCTATCGGCTCCCAGCCTAATTCATTTAACATCTGGGTAAAGCTTTTTGTTCACTCATAGCAGTTTATGACAAATCACAGAGCTTTCCTTTGGATTAGATCAACTTCACGGTTTAAGTCTTTCTGTAACGGGTCCTATATGCTCACCACACATTCAAAATGCGGCCGAACGAGAGCGAAATAGCACCTCTCTTTTGCTTTTTCATCCCAAAACCTTCCCACAACAGGCTTGACGAATCCTAACCCCCTAAGGAGTAGGCCACAAATATTCCATATATATATAAATGTGTTCCCCTGCGATAGGTTCAAGGCTATCGTTACTTCACTTCATCCGTCACCTTTATATTGACACCATGTTGACACCATCCCAGTGGCGCCAACTCCATGGGGCCTGAGAGGGCCCAAGCCCCTCAAAAAATCGTTATGGGCGTGAGGAAAAAATGTGTCAGGCTTTTCGATTTTCCCTTGAGTGTCCAGATATCGAGATTCGAGTTATCAGGGCTCTAATGTTTATCATATGACTCTTCTAAAATGCTTAAAACACTTAAAACTCACTACTTATAAAATTTCCCGGGGCAAGATCCCCGGTTTTGGCCCCTCCAATATTTTTTGTAAGTCGGCATCCCTGCACTATCCACAATATACAATTGGGGATAGTTGGACGACCTACGCATGCGATGGAAAAACTTTTCTGAATAACATAGTATTTATTTTGAATGGCTAAAAATTCACGAACTAATCTACCCAAGAGTAGAAGATAAAAGGAATAAGGAGGATAAAACCTATAAAAAAAGGCGGGCGCGGCAAATAGTATGCGGAGCTCATGTCCGCAAACGTTTCAACGGGAGGGACTCCCTCACTTCCTATCCCATTCGTTCCCTTCCAGACCCTAGAACCCTTGATCCTCCTTCCTTCGCTATTCCTAAGATGAATGGCAGGCAGAGGCGTTGTAGAGGCGTGGAAAGGGTGCCATATCAATCGAGGAGGCGTGCGAAAAGAGCTCAGGGATAGGTACCGAGACACCCTGAAACCCTGAGGAGGCGTGGGCTTATAGAGAGGGCTCCATCCACCGGTGACAGATGGCGGTGAAAGATTACGAAGAATGCGACTTCGATATCTCACGCACTTCAGGATGAAAGAGGTTTACGGGAATGGGATGAAGACACCCTCGCCAAGGGCCCATCAGAGTTCCCTCCCTCAGGAATCCTAAACCTTCTTGCTTAAAGAAGTAAATTTGAGAATAAACCAATGTGGAAGAAATTTTAAAGAAATATTCAAAGTTTAACGAAATATTTATTTATATAAAGAAATGAGAAAAGTTTAAAGAAATATTTTGAACTACAAAAAAATTTAAAAAATACACGTAGAGAAAATATATAATATAAAATAGACAAGCATAAATAAATTTCTTGAACAATATTTTTCTACTTTTATAATGAAATTATATTCCCTTAACTCCCACTTCGACAGTCCTGATATTGTTTCCTTCCTCAACATTAGAGTGCCTTCCTGCCACACCCTATCTACCTCTTTACTCCACATTCCTACACCCAACTATCTGTAATTAAGCGCTCTCTATTCCATTGGATTTCTTTTCTAATAAATTCTCTCCCGGGTGATATTGATCCGTTTTCTTTGTCAATTAAAATTTTGACTCACCTGGTATCAACATATTTTTCCCATAAATGACAAGATAACTTGCTATAAATATTTGTTTTTTTCGTTTTTGTTTTACTTAAATTTGCAAAAAATAATTATTTATGTATTTATTTAATAATTGTTGTTATAAGTGCACTATAAATTGGCTGCTGTCTTGCTGTATGTGCACAACTTCAATAAAATAGCAATAAAAATAAAATAAAAATAACACAGAACTTGAAACATTAATATTTGCAGTGTTACCAAACCTCACGCGTTCTCCTTGTATGTGACTAAGTATGCCCTCCACCAACGGTGCCTCATTCAGCGCGGTAGCTGACAATGTCATGGGCTTCTGTGAAAGGATTTTCCTGATTTTCCCCAATACCTTCCAAATTAGTATGTATATTGTCTCGGCGCCGGGGCCAAAATACCTGTGGCCACCCATGACTCACACGATTTCAGTGACAAAGTAGGGCGCTATGTACATTTTACAACGTTATGTTCACTCCTCCTCTCTCTCTTGTTAGTGCCCCTCCCTTATCAGCGAAGCCATCCGAGAGTGTCCGGGCTCTCACGAAAGCTCACCCGCAAACATAAAGTGAATATACTATAGTTGTTGGTATTTTATTGGAAAGCACTGGTAGTTGTAAATGAATTAAATGCCATAACTCTTCATATTTTAAAAGTTTTAGTAGTACCGTATTTTAACTTCACACACATAAGGATTGTTAACAAATACAGATCAATAAACAATCTTGGTAACCAACCAACAGAGACAAAACACAACTGAAAATTACAAATGTCAACACCCCCCCGTAATTGAAGATGTGCTGAAACAGCTCTTTAGCATTTCCATCAAATGAATTACAAATTTAAAAAAAAAAAAAAATTATTTTTAAACCATGCCTAAACCTCTCATACATTTTTCATGTTTTATACGATTTAAGCCCTTGGTAAGTATGTCAGCTGTCATTTCCTCAGTGGAGAGAAAATCTACGTTTATATTACCGTTTTCTACTTGTTCTCTAACAAAATGGTATTTCACATCTACATGCTTCATTCTATCATGGAAAACAGGATTTTCTGCTAACTTGAGAGCGCTCTGATTGTCCTCAAAAATAGTAATAATTTCTTGTTCCTGAAATAATTCGGAAATAAGATGTTTTAGATGAATAGCCTCTCTAGTAGCCTCGGAAAGAGCAATATATTCTGCCTCACAAGACGATTGGGCAACACATTTTTGTTTTCTACTACTCCAGGAGACTGGTCCACCTGCACAAGTGAAAACATATCCAGAGTATGAATGCCTATCATTTAGATCATTTGCAAAATCTGCATCAGAAAAACCAAAAATAGGCTTCCCAGTGCATTTGTATGTGAGTCCCATTTCCATAGTACCTTTTAGATAACGAAGTACCCGCTTGGCCATCATCCAGTGTATATCTGTATGCTTCTTATTAAACTGGGAGAGATAGCTAGTAATGAAGGAAATATCTGGCCGCGTGTTGACGGAGAGATACATGAGAGTTCCAATTAATGACTGGTACGGGACATCTATGATATCCTTACCCTTTTCTTTCATTTGACTAACGTCAACTGGGGTCGAAACAATCTTACAATCTTCCATGCCAAAACTCTTTAAAGCATCTTTAATGTATTGTTTCTGGTCTATCTTGAATACTCCCCTCTTCTCATCTCTTGTAAAATTCATTCCCAGGGCATGTTTGATCTTGCCAAGATCCTTAATGACAAATCTCTTCTTCAATTCTTCCTTCAATTTCTTCTTTTCTTTCTCATCATTGGAGAATATAAAGAAATCATCAACATATAATGTAATAATAACTATTTTAGTTCCAATATGTTTAAAGTAGACACAGGGTTCATGTTTTGATTTAATATACCCTATCTCATACAATAACTTGTGAACTGTTTTGTTCCAAGCACGACTAGCCTGCTTGAGTCCATAAATAGACTTCTGTAATAGACAAACCTTCTTCTCTTCACCTACAGCTATGAAACCTTCTGGTTGTGTCATATAGATGGTTTCATCTAAAGTGGCATTTAAAAAAGCAGTTTCGACATCCAGATGTTCAACATCAAGATTCAGTTCTGCTGCCATAGCCAACAGCAAACGGATAGTTGAACCTCTGACTACCGGAGAAAAAGTTTCTTCAAAGTCTATACCATGAGTTTGAGCAAAACCTTTAGCAACTAAACGAGCTTTGTACTTGATGATCTTACCACCATTGTCTCTTTTCAATTTGTAAACCCATTTACATGGTATTACACTTTTATTTGCAACTCGCACTAGCTTCCAAGTTTCATTTTTTCTAAGACACTCTAATTCCTCCATCATTGCTTTCATCCAATGCTCTTTGTCTTCACTTTGCATAGCCTCTTCAAATGTGGTAGGTTCTTTGTCAAAGAAATTTTTTGCTTGTAAAACAACATGATCAGGAAATTGTTTCTTGTTACGTACCCTTTGAGGATATCTAGGACTCTTAGCAGTTTCTTGAACATTAGTCCCAGCTTTATCTTCTGTTGAGTCTACATTTTCACAAGGAGAATCCAAAAGAATTTTAACAGCAGCCGCAGCTTCATCTTTTGTTGAATCTGCATTTTCATTGTAAGAATCTAAAGGAATTTGAGCATCAGTACTGCTCTCACCGGAAAAATTATTTTCTAAAAACACAACATCTCTAGCATGGACTACCTTCATATAATTAGAAAGATCCCTAAATTTGTAAGCTTTCTTATTCTCACTATATCCTACAAATATATGTTCCTTGCTTTTGCTATCCCACTTCTTGCGTTCCTCCTTTGGAATATGTACAAAAGCTCGGCAGCCAAATACTCTTAAGTGTGTCAAGTTGGGACGCTCACCTGTCCATTTTTCTTCTGGAGTCATTCCTGTAACGGATCTATGAGGTGATTTATTCTTGAGATACGTAGCAGTTCTCACAGCTTCTTCCCAAAATGACTTAGGTAGTCTGGCACTATGCAACATGGAACGAGCCTTCTCCACAATGCTTCTGTTTCCCCTTTCAGCAACACCATTTTGCTGAGGAGTACGGGGTATGGAAGTCTGGTGAATAATTCCTTCTGACTTAAGATAATCTGAGAATTCCCTATTAACATACTCAGAACCATTATCTGATCGTAAAATTTTAATTTTCTGGCCAGTTTGCTTTTCCATGAGGTTTTTAAACTCTTGAAACTTTACTCTAACTTGATCTTTTGTTTTAATGAAATAGGTAAATATCATTCTAGAGTAATCGTCTATAAATACAAGTAAATACTTATTTCCTTCTAATGATTTTACACTGAATGGTCCACAGAGGTCAGAATGAATCAACTCTAGGCATTTAGTCGCCCTTTTACTTTTGATTTTAAGAAAAGGTTCTCGACTCTGTTTCCCTTCTAGACATGCAGTACATACAGTTCTATTTTCCTCAGGGGCGTAATCAACTCCATCAGCTAATCCATTTCTCAGTAGATTCATACCATAGCGGCAGAGATGTCCCAACCTCCAATGCCAAAGAGTTTGCTGAGAAGGGTTAGTTGTAGCAGCCAGGGACTTTTCTGATACCTGTGACTCTATCTTATATAACCCGTTACTGGGAAGAGCAGTCATTAAAACATTCCCTGAAATACTACAATCATTATCATGAAAAAATTTAGCACCTTCTTTCGTAAATACTACAACAAAACCTTTTGAAACACATTTTGACACAGATATAAGATTTGTAGCAAGATTAGGCACATGAACAACTTCAGAAATACTACTAATACTGTTGTTGTTATTACTTTTGTGAATCATGACATCACCTATACTGTCACTCTGCAACTTACGTTTATCAGCACACACAATCTCCAAACCAGAGTTACTTTTAACATTGAACAGAATATCTTTATGAGGAGTCATATGGGCAGTTGCCCCGGAATCCACAAACCAATCATTTTTATTGCTTTGAGCACAACCACCAACACCTAAATCCGAGAATAAAGTGTATTGTTTCTTGTGTAGCTGCTTGTGGGTTGAACTCGATGTCTGTGCCGTTTTCTTGGTCTTGTTTGGACAGTCTGGTTTTTTATGGCCGGGTTGGTTGCATCCATAGCAGACGATACCATCTTGAGAGTTGTTGCGTTTCGGGAACTTCTTTTTCTTCGGAATAGTTCGAGACGCATTGGATGCAAATGCAGTCTCAGTTGCACCATCATTTTTGGACATTTCATTTAAGAGTTTAGTTTTCACCATGTTCACCGTTACTTCAACTCCTGAATTCTCGAGTGCCATTACTAGGGGGTCGTAATGTGAAGGAAGACCTCCAAGCAAAATAGCAACTAAATCCTCATCAGGAATCTCCTTCCCAATATCAGCAAGCTTCTGAGCGGTATCCATTACGGCAGTTAGGTACTCCTCAATGGACGTATAATCTCCGAGGGATAACCGGTACAAAGTCTTTTGAAGGTTAAGTCTCCGGGCAAAACCCTTATCTTCATATGCATCGGCAAGAACTTTCCATGCTTCAGCAGCTGTTTTGCATCTTCTTACATGTATGATAGCGGAATCGTCCACGCGCAAACAAATCTTAGCTAGGGCACGCTCATCCTTCCTGGACTTTGAAGCAGCATCAGTATGATCATCATTTGGGTATCCATCAACAGCATGCCACAAGTTTTGATCTATTAAATACGCCTTCAGCTTAAATTTCCAAGTTGGATATCCTTCACGTCCACACAACGGCTAAATGTGAGACGATATACCGGATGCGTCAGACGACATTATGAAGACTTCACTTACTTCTTATAATTTACCAGTTCTGGGTCCATAACCTCTGTTGGTATTTTATTGGAAAGCACTGGTAGTTGTAAATGAATTAAATGCCATAACTCTTCATATTTTAAAAGTTTTAGTAGTACCGTATTTTAACTTCACACACATAAGGATTGTTAACAAATACAGATCAATAAACAATCTTGGTAACCAACCAACAGAGACAAAACACAACTGAAAATTACAAATGTCAACAATAGTAGATACCATTTTCATTCCAAATAAATTGAAATAGAATGAAAGAAATGATTGAAGAACAAAGATTGATAATTTTTTATGAGGACCATCTTGCTCGATTAAATTTTTGAACCGAGTAATTAGCTTGCCCATCAATACCGGAGACATTACTTGCTATTGAGGAGTTACACAAATTAATTCCAATTCCCTCCATCCCCTGTCGATTTGTTAGCAAAAAAAGAAAAAAATGCTGCTCGGAAACAAAAAAAATGATGACGACGCATTGTTTCTGACATAAAACCATATTCCATTCCGTGATTCCCTAATGCAAAATGTCTATTTGGGTGACATATTTCTCATCTTAGAGTTGCGATAGAAGCCCAATTTACACATTTAATATACAAGATTTCCCCCTTTCAATCATCAATTCATATCTGATTTGCATTGAAGGGTTTCACGTCAATCGGATATTCCGGCGTCCTAAGACGTCCTTTTCTGGGCATCCCTTTCTCTAAGTTCTTCTCTCTCATCCCCAAATTCAATCAACTGAGAAGGGCGATGGGTTACCTAGACGAGCCTGAAGCACCGAAAGTGCCTTGAGATGCAGAAGATTCCTCGCTTCTTTCAATCGAACGAAGATCAGAGACATTCAAGAAAGCCCTCCTCACAAGTTTCAGATTTTCAGTGTGTCGTCATCGGAATTAGTCAACAATCCTAAGATTGGTTTGACGCACCTGTCTGTTCCTCTCTCCTATCCGCTAACGTTTTCATAGCTACGTATTTATTCTCTTTTAAATCATTTACAACCTGCCCTTTGTAACTAAGTAAGTCGAGGCCGTTCTTACCCTTCTTCCCTACCACCTGTCTTTTTAAGATTGTTTTCAGGCCAGCTAAGCTCCTCTGTCTTTACTATAGAGTATGTAGAGGACTTCTCTTTTCTCCCGCTCTTCTCAGCGCTACCTCTTTGCTTACCCGGTCCATCCATCTTATATCCATCAGTCTTCGGTAGCAAGACATTTCAAATGCTTCCACTCTCGACTTCTCTGTTTCGCTCTGATAGAGAAAAATACTCCATATATAGCATCTGATGGATTGTTTCCATACAGGCTTGTGTTCTCAGCCGTGCTTTCAATGTGTACGTAAAAATTAAATGATGTATTCCTTCGTTCATCAATTGCATCGGCGAATATATAACTCATTGTGAGATATTGGAGAAATCTAAATTTAATTCTGTATTAGATTCTCTCTGCAAGACTTGATGAGCCGAAGCTCTAATGAAATCACCAACTCATGAACTTAGAGGTCGGCAACTTCGCGGTTCTTTTATTTTAAAGTAACAAGAAAATGGGTGAACGGAAAAGAGTTATTTTCTACGTGACTTATTTTTTGCTTCCGAAGTCCTGCATTTCTTCAATGAAATACAACTGAGTGACCGACCTCTTTAATCAAATAAAAGATGATTCCAAGAAGAACATAAGACATAGAGCTGAAAATATTAGTCGAATCGGACTCGAAGGCAACTTAGCCACTGAAGCCGCATTACAGTCATATTTAACAGCCGTAGCTATGAAGATAGATGAGATGTATTCGCGCTTCTAGTAGGACTACGTTCCCCAGAAAAAAGACGTCCAATTTCAAAGAGAGAGAATTCCGAGGAAAGACTTCCGGGAACGGATTTGGGCGAGAAACGGATGGTATATGTTAGGGAGAAGAATAAGGAGGGGTCTTCGTCGGGAGGATTCCATGCGGATCAGATGGGAGACTGGTATTGATGAAGATAAAATGCAGAGTACTTTCTGAGCGAGAGTCTCATCAGAGTTGGATACACTGAATCGATGTACGAACATCCACAATTAACAAGGCTGTTTTGAGAATTTGAGTAACTGACAGTGTGCGGTGAATTTAAGTTCATGTTGGCAATCTTGTGGAATTCAACAGTTAAATTTGCGTCAAAGCTTTTGATAAAATTTAGCATTTTTGGACATACATATTAACATACTAACAGATATAACAGTGCTACGCGTGTACGGAAAGCGCTATACAGATGCTAAGCGAATAAGGCTGGGAGCCGCTCGAGACTTGGAGGCTAGTCTTTAATAGCTAAAAAATAATTAAACCACGCCACGTTCCCAGTTCCTACAGAAACGATAAATTAAGATAGATACAAACGCTAGGTGGAACTTCGTTAGGGCATTTTTATTTATAAACGGCTGGTGTCTTAACACCCCATCGAGCATATTGCACGTGGCATTAAAAAAAGAATTATAATTTTAGTTAGCACATGCAATAGGGTGGTTTCCCATTATTTTTTTATTGCCTGAACGAAAGATTATTACTCCAGGAGAACGTATTTCACGCTTTTAGATTTTAAATGACAATATCTATTTTTCGCGATCATATGAAAAGTGAACATTCTTAATCATGCTTAATTGCCCATATTATAATAATTTTATTCACTATTTTTTATTTCGTTACTTTGCGAACAAAATATTTTAACATGAGCTCTTAAATTGGTACAGTTGGATATTGCAATATTTCCACTGAGTTTAATATTGAAACTTCGCGTCTCGTTGCTACAAACAACATTATCGAGTGTGATGAAGTTGTTTTTAACAAAGAAATGCGTAGTTTAAAATTGAGACTCTGTGGTAATATTGCAATGCCCAATTTACTCATATAAAGAATTTCCACCACATTGTGCCTCACATCATACAAAGTGAGTTCGTCTAATTCGAGGTACTTACTTGCTCAGCTCCATGCACGAATTAATTTACACTTAAAAATACATCGCTCATAGCCATGGATCACATGCTTTGAAAGTGCATAAGATACATCCCTTGCTCTAATTGTACAACAAATGAACTCCCAATTGAGAAAAACAATTAAAATTGAGCAATAGGGTGGTTTAATATTATTTTTTATTAACTAAATCGAAAGATTATTACTCCTGGAGTACGTATTTCGCGCTTTTAGATTTTTAAATGAAGATATCTATTTTTCGCGATTAAATGAAAAGTGAAAATTTTCAAGCGCGCGAAAACGCGACGGCTAAGTATGAATGCTGGAAAAACTCCGTGTGACATCGTTCTGGTTCCCGCTGCCGCAAGTGAGATGACCTTGGGGCGAAAATACTGTTCGCTGATACGACGCAGGATGCTAGCAGGTAGCAGAGTACCCTGCCAGCTGGTAGCGCTTGGCTTAAATAAGGATTATTAATACCTATAACGAAGGAAACATTCCAACCATAGGCAATTTTAATAGGTGATTATTAAGAGACGCTTGCCTTAGCTCTGTGCCTCATGCATGCATTGGTAATCTCAGACGATGTAAAACTCCTATCTACTCGTATAGAAACTAGGTCTCTGTGACGTCACGTGGTGTGGCATCGCATGGGCGCCAATCTATCCTTTTTCAAATGAGGATAAAATTGACCATTGCCATTCGTTTAAACCGGTATTTCTAAAACCAAGTAATTTGTATATTATAAATACACAAATGGTGGGTAATGAATAGCAATCAATGCCTTTCGTTTTCTTTGATGAAGTAAACTACCCTATAGTCTAACGAGCGAATATGAACATATAAATGCATGCAATACCAAAAAATGCTTTTTGAGCACATTTATTCATCATCGGCACAATATTTCTTGAGAGCACGTATCCTTTTGCTTTTAGAAACATCTTCGCAAAACAATCCCAGTTATTTCACGCAAACAGATACGATGAAATGATGTCTCGTGGGCGAAGTCACTAGACCTTGGGAAACGTCCGAATGTCGCTTTCGTTTCCAAGAATAGCCAACCTTTCCATGCCTGGAGGAAATTGGCCGCGAAGGAAATGATACAATGTCAATCCAAATACCGCTGCGGTGACGTCTCCACCAGATGCTTTCAAATTAATGAACGGGTAACCCTGCGAATCTATGCCGAGGCAAAGAAAAACGTCAAAGTCAACGGAAGGTCAAAAGGCATGGCATGACCTTATGCCTTACTTCCTCATTAAGGTTTCATTTTCATTATTTAAGGCTTCGATTAAGCATCTAGCGTCAATTTTCTGACCGTTTCCTTGGCAAAATGACCCATAATTCGCTCAATGCATATTAGATTGGAGACAAGGAAACGGAATTGGAGAATTGTAAGCGGGTTGCGATTTCAGCACATTTGACAGAATCACATTCTATTGGGAGATTTGAGAAAAAAATGTCTTCAATATCTGACACAAGAGATTGCACATGAAATTGATGGAAAATGGGAGAAAATAGAGGGTTAAAAAACAGCAGGAGCAGCTTCTGGCGTGTTATACACGATTCGAAAAAAAGATGAAGTGGTATTTGATTCAACTAATGAAAAATATTTCGAGGTTAGACCTATTACCACCAAAATATTTTACTTGTGGTAGGTATAACTATCATCATCATAATTCAGAAATCCTAACTTCGGTTTGACGCAGCTCTCCACTCCCATATTTGCCAGCCTTTTATATAGACGTATTTCTTCTCTTTTACATCCTTTACAACCTGCCCTATGTAAATCATTCGGGGCCGTCCCTTGCCCTTCTTCCCTTCCACCTGTCTTTGTACGATATTCTTCATCAGTCCGTCGTGCCCCATTATGTGACCTACTAAGTTGTCTTAAGCTAAAGGTTTTTAGGAGATTCCTCTTTTCTCCCACTCTTATTAGCACTTCTTTTTGGCACACATTTTATCTTCATCATTCTTCGGTAGCACGACATTTCGAATGTTTTCACTCTTGACTTATCTGCACCTGTCAATGTCCAAGCCTCTTCCATAGAGAAATATACTCCATATGTACCACCTGATTAGTTGCTTCCTTACTGCAACGCTTGTTTTCTCAGTTGCTAGAAGATTCTTCATTTTGCAAAATTTTATTTTATAGCCGTCTTAACCTGCGCTATTCCTTTGACCATTTCTTTTTATCCTCATCCATTGTTGGTAATTCTGTTTTTACGAATCATCCCAGGATATATACTCCAACTCATAGAACTTCTTTTGAGCTTAGACGAAGGCCTAATCGTTAAATTTCATAGTGTCATGTGAAACATGACAGAACACCAGCGTGATAGCGCAAAAAGGACAGGCAACTGCAGGTTCCAGAAGTATTCACTGAAGCGACCGGTTTTTTGACACAAAGTATAATATTCAGGCACTCATTATAGACACCATAACCATATATATGTATAACTACCACATAAGTCTTACTACATATGTATGTGGTTATGATAGCTATAATAAATGCATGATGATAATACCTGGTATCAAAACCAGTCGCATCATTAGATAATTGTGGAACATGCCATTGCCTTTCCGTTATGCAAGGCATAATCACGATAATTTTGTTTTAAAATTTTGTTTGGCACGTTTCTCTATGGGAGCTAGGCTTGGACGTTGACATCAGCAGAGAAGGCAAGAGTGTAAGCATTCGAAATGTGTCGCTACCGAAGAATGATAAAGAATAAATGGATTGACCCGTTAAGTAGTGTCGAGGTGCAAAGAGGAGTGGCAAAAAAAGAGGATAATACAATTTTCACTGGGGAGAAGTGGCCACATAATGAGACATAATGGCCAGATAAAAACAAACATGCTTTGTACCGTTGTGTATTTTTAAATTTTTTTCATTATGCCTTTTATATTTCGTGTTTTCGATATATTTCTTTGTGCTGTTTATCACTACCTAATAACATGATATCTTTGTATTTTATCATATATAATTTTATATTTTGGACTATGCATACCGTACAGTTTTATGCTGATATTACCACGCAACCATATACTCAAATTTTAACTATTTGTTCAATAATAGTGATAAGAGGACAGGTGGAAGGGAAGAAGGACCCGAATAAGTAACATAGGACAGGTTATAAAGGATGTTAAAAAGAATAAATACGTAAATACGAAAATGAATAAAAAGGTAAGCAGATATGAGAGGGGAATGGAGAGCTGCGTCAAACCAATATTAGGATTGTTGAATTTTAATTATGACCCTTTCTCTTCCTCTACTGCTCACCAAACATTCTTCCCTCAGACACGGTTTTTTACATCCCCTCCCCGCTCAATACTCGTTCGATCCATACCCTGTGTACCCACCCTCCGTGGATAATCTAGATGTTTCCTCTCCTAGTCCACCATGACCAACACTTCCTCTTTCCTCCTCCTCTCCCGATCAACTCACCTTCTCTATTCTTCTCCACATCCACATCTCTAATGCCTCGAGTCTTTCGTCCTCATTCATCAGCGCCCGCGTTTCGGCACCGTAAACCGCTGCACTCCACACAGGACTCCCCGCTACCATTTTTCTCTCATACTTCACATAACGATCCTCCGATCATTTCTTTATATATTCATGAGCACCTCCTCAGCTAGCCAGTGGCGGATACAGAAGGGGGCGCGCGCCCCCCCCCCTTGCGGGCCCGCCCGTATTTGCCAAACATTGCAGAACCACAATTATAACTTTTTTATATAATGAGATGGCATTGTTTGGTATATGTGCGTAATAAATTCAACTAAAATTTTCTTAAAAATCTGCATGTGACTTGATTATTTTCCATTAGGATAAAAGTAAAAGTAACTCAAGATAACTTTTGTGCCCCCCCCTTGGAGTTTTTTTGTATCCGGTACTGCAGCTAGCGCAATTCCATTCATGTCGTGTCACTTCTGCTGAATCCGACCGAATTCCTATTGCGTGATGAGCAGATAGATGATAAGCCTGGGAAGCATAATATAGCGAAATATCAATGGATGAATGCTGTAAATATTCTTGGCCAATCATGAGAGACACGGAAGAAAAGTTC
This sequence comes from Ischnura elegans, assembly GCF_921293095.1. Taxonomy (NCBI): domain Eukaryota; kingdom Metazoa; phylum Arthropoda; class Insecta; order Odonata; family Coenagrionidae; genus Ischnura; species Ischnura elegans. The sequence goes on along the minus strand of NC_060254.1, from coordinate 78,386,281 downwards.
ATCCCTCCGTAAGTGAATGGACTGCCATGGTATAAGGAGAGGAGGGGGGGGGGGGGGTTGAATCTCATCAATACCGGGATTTCAACGCTAATGGGATTAGAACAGAAATCCCAAACAAGGAAAAGCGTTGCGGAAATGCTTTCGTAAATGAAGCTTATTCGGAATAAAAAAACAAGGCTAAGGCAACATCTAAATGTCGAAAAACGCGAAAAATATCCAATTTTCTGGCTTGACATGTAAGAACTAGTTCTAAGAAGAGGAGAAGCGTATGGAACCAGCACAATCGTGCTATTAATTATAAGCGTATGGTACCAACAAAATCATGTTTTAATCTCAATTTTCAAAGGAAGTGATTTTTTTGTATGTTAAGGGAATAAGGGCAATGTAGATGAACCGTTTCATCATTTAGTGGTGAAAACATTCAATTTTCGACTTTTCAATGACTACACCTTGGGACTACCGAATTCGAAACACTTCATTTTCGAGAGTGGCTCAGTTTTCATTATTTTTGAGCCGATATTAGACTGGAATATGATGCGGTGATGATTGAGAGGATAGGTTCACGGAAAATGCAATGCACATGAATAAAAAGCAATAAGAAAACGCAACGCAGCTAGGAAGACGGACAAATGAGAAATCTCTTGTCTCACATAGATGAACCAATGACATGACACCTGACTCAGAAAAAAATGTATTAAAGATGCGATACCACCCCTGTGCACTTCATTCATGAAGGAGAAAGCTACTGTACCGAACAAATCCTATTGCGTGTTACATGCCGGTGATTAATCACCCCCTTCCAAACAGCTTATAGGTGGCTCGCAGGGTATTATGTAAATGTAGATGTAGATAAAACCATAGGCGTATCTAGGGGGGGGGGGCACAGGTGCACGTGCCCCCCCAAACCCTTAGAAAATATGCAAAATTTTTAATACGGTCCCATTATCATTGCGTTCGTTTTGTAGTATGAGGTATCCTTATGCCTCCTCAGAACAAACGGATGCGGCCTCTGGATACGGCCTTGCTTGTCCCCCCCTAAGTGAAAGTATTCCTGGATCCACACTGGATAAAACTGCTGTCTACAAGAACCTTTGGACACACGCGGTGCCTATCCTGTGAACCTCTCTGCTGAATCTTCAGAGAACCGCGAAAACTTTAACAACAATTATGCGGTGACATAGAAAATAAAAGGAAATGAGGCAAGATACCAGTTTTCAATTGTGTTTTTATAGCGATTCAGGCGAGAATTCACCCAAACTGTCCAAAATATTACCTGCATCGTGAGTGAACTGTTAACCCATTACATCCCAAGCATGTTAATAACTTAAATTCCAAATATTTTGATGAATTAGCCATAAAACAGACTCAAATAAGGCAAATTATCAATTTCTATATTTTTATTGTTTTTAGTTAGTAGTTGGTGAAACGTTGCATATACGCAACATTGGGAGTAACCCGGGTCAAATGACCCGTTTTGTCTTTTTTCGGAACTCTTTTATTTTTGCAAATAACTATTTTTCATTGTTACCGAAATGTGTAATTAACACAAAATATTGATTAACCTTTGTATTGTTCATGAAATTAAGAAAAGCAATCAGTATGTAATTGAATACTGCACTTTTGGCAATCTCTAATCTTTTGTCTGCTACAAACTCAGCATCTTCGTTGTGAGTTTTTTCGTCACGAACAATATTGTGGCCAACCTTGTCTTTCCAACTGCATTTCGCAAACTATTTATTCCATTATGCCCTATATTATGGCGATTTTTATGACTCTAAGGGTATTTGCTCAGATTGTAACTTGAAGCTTGTACGTGGTGGAAGGTTCCATATTATCAATACCAGGCACTTTATGACTTCCAAAAAGTATTTATAAAAATTTATATCATTTGACCGGTTTCGGCTGTTGCACCATTATAAAGTACAGAAAATATATAACTGGTCAAATAATAGAAATTTTTATATTGCGGAAGAAACAAATTGTCTGTTATTGATAATGGGTAATTTCTCCTTCACTTTTTTATTGAGGAAACATAACACTTTTTCCTAAAAAAATTATATCTTAGTAGTTAGTAGTAAATTAATCGTGGTGCATGCCAAGGGCATAACTTATAACAGTGATTTAAGTTCATCGACAAGTAGAGTATTTGCATGCAGACTGAAGTAATAAAAAATAATTTCGCGAACACCAATGAATATCAAAATGATACTTACTGTAAACTAAAGTATAAGTATCAATCGGATGATAGTTTTTATTCGATCAATAGTTGGCTAAGTGCACCAAAGCATTATGACACTGTGCGAACAAAAATTTCCGCATCCCCAAATTGCCATCGTTTTGAGTGAGGCAAAGAGATATGGAAATGTACTTCACACTTTCAATCTGCCACCAGCACGAAGTCCATTTTATGAAAGATTTAAATAGAGTTTTTAAATATAAAATGAAAACAGCGTTGTGGAGTGTCAGCATTGGATTGCATCCAGCGCCACTATTTTCAAAGGCAACAATATGCTTCGCGACGGCCACATTAAATTTTCACAACACTCGAGTTGTTCGTTTTTTCTCAATCTTTTTTTTTTATCCGGTACCCGAGCGCGAGTCGAAAAACTGTCGCGAAAATAGAGGAAAATCCCTTCCGAGCGAATAAACGTTTCAATTTGACCGCCGGAATTTATTTATTGGATTTTTTTATCCTCACAAGCACAGGGACACAGCACACGAATGGTGGAGAATTCTGTCCGGACGCGCAGACTGGGGAAAGGGAGGGTGGTCTGATAAATTCCGTCGTGCGGAAAATAACCGGTAGTCGAGGAACCCAACGGTCCAGTGTCACTCCCGGTGAATAGCCAAGATGTAACAAGCGGTAAGAGGCCATTAATTTGTATTCTATTGAATCTTTGGATGAACAGCCTTCACTACCAAAGCAAGGAGATTTAAGGAGCTATGACAACGGCAGTAGGTTAAAAACAATTTTGACTCTGAATTAATAATGAGATAATCAAACAATATGATAATAATATTATTTGATAATATAAAATAAGAGCATAAGTAATTTAATTAAAGGGGGAATAGCGATGGTAATAACTTTTCGGAGTAATCCGCAATCCAAAAATTGTATGAAAAGTCCACAGAGAAAAAAATTATTCCCGATATCTGGTCGAGTCCTGCTAAGTAAACCACATATTTCCCTAATGGGGCATGACGCCTCGGTAGCTTAACTGCCGAAAGCACTCCACAAGAACTTGGGGGATACGGGTTCGAATCCCGGTCAAGGCGAATGACTTCTCCCTGGAATATTCACACCGCAATTTGTTTCTAGGTCCGGTAGAAAGCCTTAAATAAGTGATACAATATGCCGAACGGATAGGGATCAAAATTATTTCTTGTCGAAAGACGTAAAAGACCTCAATAGATGCGATCTCAGGCAGTCAGCTGTCTCATAACGCGCAATAGGGTAGTTTCCTTCACAAAAGAGAACGAAATGCATTGATTGCGATTCGTTACCCACCATTACTGTATTCATAATAAGCAAATTATTTGGTTTTAGAAATCCCAGTTTAGACGAATGGCAATGGTCAATTTTAACCTCATTTGAAAAAGGCCAGATTGCCGCCCATGCGATGCCACTCCACGTGACGTCACAGGGACCTAGTTTCTATACGAGTAGATAGGAGTTTTACATTGTCTGAGATTACCAATGCTTGCATGAGGCACAGAGCTCAGGGAAACATCTCTTAATAATCACCCATTAAAATTACCCAAGTTCGGAAAGTTTCGTTCGTTTGATAGGGTATTATTAATCCTTATTTTAGCCAAGCGCTACCTGCTAGCAGGGTACTCTGCTACCTTCTAGCAGCCTGCGTCGTATCAGCGCTCAAAGCCTCGCCCCATGGTCACCTCACAAGGCGACAGTTGGAACCAGAAATACGTCACGCGGAGTTTTCCCAGCATTCCTACTTAGCCGTCGCGTTTTCTTGCGTTTGAAAATTTTCACTTTTCATTTAGTCACGAAAAATAGATATCGTCATTCAAAAATCTAATAGCGTGAAATATGTACTCCAGGAGTAATAATCTTTCGATTTTGGCAATAAAAAATGATAGGAAACCACCCTATTATGTCTTCTTACATTTTTATGCATTGATGTTTGGCTGTATAGTCACATTCTTAGTTTTTAGTAATCCTAATCTCCAATGGACTTCCTCACATCTTCATTACTTATTATAGTATTCAAAGAGTAAGTTAGGGTCCGCGAAGTATGGATCATTCAATACCCTCGTAAGGCTTATTGGGTTTCCCACCGGGTTGGCATGGTTGTTGACGTTTTGAAAACCTAGTCGGTCATCATGTTCCGGGCTGATGACGGGGAACCGACTAGGCCTCCGAAACGTCGGAAGCAACGTCATCATTTACCAGGTGTGATCCCCGAACAGCCCTCTAAGACGCTTTACGCGGGGAAAATGACAGAGAATACTTAAGCTAAATCATAATTTAAGTTAATACATTTGCCCGTTTGTATATACTGTTGTAATGAATTATCATAAATAAATGATAAATGATGACGTCCTAAATAAGTGACTCGAAAATAATGTAGCCTACTATTAAGTAAATTATTGCCAAAATCATATTATTTTTCTAGAATTAATCAACATTTTTTATCGGCTTTTATAAGCAACGCCTTTACAGCGAACTAGAAAATGCGGGTTTTAAAATGGATTTCCCAGAAAATACACAAATGGAAGCATATATTTGGGGCGTCAGTCGACTAAATACAAGCATTTGAAATAACTCTTTGTTTTAGATTTCCACGATAATATCAAAGCCTTCGCTTCACGTTAAAGCCTCCTTGATATTCAAGCATCTAACTGAACTAAGGGGTTGACAGTGGTATTCTACGCGAAAGGTAGTTGATTTAAATTCTCCCGTGAATATGAGTAAGGATGGACGGTTACGTCTACTTTGCGACACTTCCACGAGACAAAGGCACATTCCTGACTTCCTGTTACAACTCGCTTCGTTTCCTGCTAAAAATACGAGAGGGTTAGGCACAATATACGTTGACCATCCAAATGGAATTATCACGTAAAACGTACACATTCCTGGGATCAAGTTTTGCACGACTACATTTTCGTGATGAAATTCCGCCCCCGTTTCCATCCCTATGAACTTGTCATAAACTCTATCAAACGTTCCTTGTGTGTTATAAGCCGGCGTTTTCATGCACGGTGGCCATTCAAATATCAACCTAAAATCTCCTTACTTTTTCAGACTATTGTTTCAGTGTTTTTCATTTCTTGATAATATGTTTTTTACGCAATATTCATATTTACGGTATAATAATCAGATTAAAAGAATTTCAGGGGGTTTGATATAGACAATCGTCGAGGGATAAAACAATGGCAAAGGCGGAAAAGGAATACCTCTAATGAAATATATTGAACAGGTGAAAAAGGGTGTGAAGGAGAAATATGTAGAATAGAAAAGTTTAGCTTATAGGAGCATTGAGTGGAGTTAAACGTCAAACCAATATTGTTGACCAGTGGTGATGGCGATAAATGAGATTTTTGTTTTGTCAAAAAAATAAACTTATAACACCATATTATGATGATTCATGATAGAAATATTAATTTAACCACATATGGAGCACCAGACGTTGGAAGTCGTACGATAAAACTTGGAAAAAATGCGTAATCACAACAACGATCACCAATTAACTTGCACGGAATAAATTACTTTTATTAAATTCTGTGTAATTTTCCCTATCATCCCATGATTTTCTCGGAAAAGAGAAATTCCTTGAATTTCCCTTTAAAATTTTAAGTTTACAAATTCGACGAGTAAAAATGAAATTCGGCTCCGGAATCATTATGAAAACCCAAAAAAGAAGATGAAATACAAATGTCTACGTTTATAGAAGGGTTGCCTCCAGTTCTGGCCAATTTTTTGCCATCTTAAACCGCTCTTGAGTCGAGACTTGACTTCATTATACTTTCATCAACCGCCAATTCCTGCAGCGGGTACGGTAATGCATACAATACCATACACATGAATAAAAAGCAATAGGAAAAGCAACGCAGGTAGGAAGAATGATAAATGAAAAATGTCTTGTCTCACATACCATGAACCAATGATATGACGTCTGACTCAGAAAAAAATGCATGTAAGATGCTATACCACCTCTGTTCACTTCATTCATGAGGAAGCCAGCTGCAATGCCGAGCAAATCCATTTCCGTGAACATACCGGTGATTGATCACCCCCTACCGAACAGCCTATAGGTGGCTCGTTGGGTATTATGTAGATAAAACCATAGGCGGATCTAGGGGGGCACAGGGGCACGTGCCCCCCCGAGCCCTTAGAAAATATGCAAGATTTTTAATACGGTCCCATTATCATTGCGTTCGTTTTGAATTACGATTATTTGTGTATTTACTCTTTGATATCGCGGGAATGAGCTTGGTTAACGGACGTTCCTTGACTCCTTGCCGCGGATATTTCAAGACCGCTGCTCCGCCTGCACGCCGCGCGCGCCGCCGTTCCCCAAGTGCCGAACAAAAGACGACGGCAAGGGGCGAACCTTTAAAAGGTTCGAGTTTCATCGTGGTGCGATGCGGGAGGGAGAGAGAGAGGGTCGGCCTCGTTACGAGTCCACTTCCCTTCACAGCTCCATCCGATATCGGCGTCTTTTGAAGGGGAAGTCCTCATCCGAAACTCCTATCCCAATGAAACTGCAGTCCCTATAAGGTTGCCTCAGCGGACCCTAGACGAATTTTAACGCGTGCATCCTTTTTATTCATTTTGATTACATGCATCATTACTCTACTATCCTAAGTTTGACATCCTATACTAAGTTTGACATCCGAAGGATTAAACATGATGGAGTGGGATTTTTCTATGTCGGAGTAATAACTTGCAATTCGATACCTACACTGCATAAACGCTCAACAATTGCCCACTGAATCAAATCCGCTCATCAAGTATATAAGGGCTATAAGGGTTTCCACGGGCGTACCCACTAAGGGGCAGGAGGGGGCAGCTGCCTCCCCCCCCCCTAGAAGAAAAAATTACAAATGTCTTTAAGGAAAATAATATTTTTTCAAGCCAATAATTTTGAAATTTTGATTTGATTCGGTGGGCGATTTTTTAAGTGCTTATGCAGTGGAGGTATCGAATTTTCCACGATTGAAATCATGATTCCTTACCGCGGATATTTCAAGAACACTGCGTAAAAATGAAACACGGCTCCGGAACCAGTATGAAAACCCAAAAAAAAGAAGGGTGAGTACAAATTCCTACGATTTATAAGGGTTGCCTCCACGTTTGGCCAATTTTTCGCCATCTTAAACCGCTCTTAAGTCGAGACTTAACTTCATTTTACTTTCATCAACCGCCAAATCAAGCAGCGGGGACTGAATTGCATCATCCCTTTTACACACAACAGCGAGCGAGAAAAATGTTTTACGACCAAGGTTTCCATGGGCGTACCCAGCAAAGGGCAGGAGGGTGCAACTGCCCCCCCCCCCCCCCAGAAGCAAAAATCGCAAATTTCTTTAAAGAAAATAATATTTTTTCAAGCAAATAATTTTTAAAACTAATAGAGAGCTATTTAAATAAATAATAGATCGTAGCACTTTTCCACAAGAATTTTACCGTGAGCCGAAACACGTTGTACGCATTAAAAATTCTTGTCGAAAAGTGCTATTATCTTTTATTTATTTAAATATGTCTAACTTCCACCAATTGAAGCCTGAATCTGTTGAACTTAATTAAGAGCTGTTAAAGTTTCCTTAAAATGTTGATTTCACTCACCTATTCCATGCTTAAATCTTACCTACAACTTGAATAACCATTGCTTTACCCCCCCCCCCCCCCACTAGTTTTGATCCTGAGTAGGCCCTTGAAGGTTTCAGTGTTATAACACGATGTTGAACCTAGAAGATGACGTGGTAGCGTTGAAAACTTGGGCGTAATTCGTTTTACTAACGCAAAAAAATGCATGAATTTATTTAAATGACCTAAGATTAGTTTGACGCAGCTCTACATTCCGCTACCCTTTTCATTGTGAAGTATTTCTTCTCTTCTATATCCTCTATAAACTGTTCTTTGTAACTCAAAGTAACTTTGGGGCCGTCCTTTGCCCTTCTTCCTGTGCTTGTATGATCGTTATCATCAGGCCATCATACCTCAAACTGTGACCAATTAAGTTATCTCGTCTTCTGCTTAAGGTTTTTAAGAGATTTCTTTTCTCTCCCACTCTTCTTAGCAGTTCCTCATTACTTACTTGGTCGATTCTGTTAATCTTCATCATTCTTAAATACATGCATGACGCATAAAGATATATACCGGTACAAAAAAACCTGGAAATTATAATTAAGGTCAAATGTCATCTTGGTCCTGGCCCAATATTATTCAAAATTGATGGTTGCATTGGTGGGTGTAAATTAATTCGAAATAAACAGTACCAATAGGTAATGTACTGATAGTTTTAAATAATAGGAAAGACGAGCCTGCAACTGGGGCAACCATAAAATTGAAGAAGTGAAAGAGTAGTGCTGCTTAGGAAGCCGATGGGCAAACAATGGCGGAAGCAAGATGAAAATAGTCATCAGAATGACCCTAAAGGATGAAAGCACTCCTCAAATTAGAACTCTCTCGGCAGGTACGAACGTAAGCTTGAAGTTAGGAAGGAATTATTTATGACTAAGTTTTAGCAGAAAAGCATGGACGATGACAGCAGTGAAGAAATCAAGTATGGAATGTTTAGAAATGTTGTGTTTTAGAAGAATAATGAGATTGATGAGGATCACATGGATAGATTGTGTGATTAATGAAGTTTTAAAAGCATAGGAGAGAAATTTAGTAACACTTTTGCAAATTTATTTATTTATGTGTATTTTGAGTGTTTTTAATGCATAATAAATACGTTTTTGTGCAAGCTCTACTTGAAAAAGGACTACACATTTTTTTCGATTAATCGATCTTTCGGCTCAAATTTCGATATTTGTTGAAAAGCCGATTTTTCATCTCGATTTGAAATCCATTGATTAAAAAATCGATTTCGACTAACATTTTTTCCGTCCCTTCTCCCGCTCCATTCTTGCGGTGCGCCGTCTGAATGTCGGGGAAGGGTCAAGTTCTCTCCGTTTGACCGATATCTCCAGTTAGAGTTCTCCTTCCTCTCCGAGTCGAGATTTCTCCTCCTCCCTCCCGAGTGAGTCTTCGCGAGCGTTTCCTCGCGGCAATTTTTCGAGCGGGTCGGAAATAAAGCGATCGATCACTCGACTGCGGAGGAGGGGACCCGAAAAAGGAAGGGGAAAGGGACTTTCTTTTTGTTTTCTCATGCTCGTGGGGAAGTTTTTTCTCAATCCAGAGAAAAAGGGCGTAAAAATCCAAGCTACCTTCCATTGGATTTCTCCTTTAGCTAGCAAAGAAGTGGACTGAAATACCACACGAGGAGCAAATATCACTTCCAGAGCCTGCATTCAGTATTTTATGAAAGATGACCTGCTTTAGGACAGATAATAAACGCGTATGGCTTCCATATTATTAAAAAAATCGATAGTGTTAATTAAAAAGAACTAATTCAACCTCTTTAACATCAAGAAGAAAGTTTAAAGAAGATTTAGTCGTTAGTATAGGTGAAATTGATTATCATTATTCTTCGTTAAAACTTTCGCGGGTGCTCGTCATTATGATTAAAAACTTTTGGGCTATGTCGCCGCGTCAATGCTTTGGGTGGCCCCAACGTTTCCCGACCGATGCTGGTCGCTTTTTCAAGGGATTATGGAGAGATGGGAATTTAAGATCTTTTATATAGGTGTCTGTGTCAGAAGGTGGAGGGAGGGGAAGAACTACATCGGCGAAACAGGCAGGTCGGTCAAAACACGCCTAGAAGAGCACGAGAGAGCGATTCGACTGGGGCAATCAACAAAGTCTGCGGTGGCCGAATACGCAGCGCTTGGCCACATCATCGACCTCAAGGAAATCAAAATCCTCGCCAAAGTTAAAGGTTTTAAACAGAGACTCGTCAGAGAAGCCATTGAAATATCCAAAGAAGATAAGAATAATTTCAACAGAGACACCGGCATTAAAATTAGCCGTACTTGGCAACCCGTAATAAGAAGAAACAAGCAGCAACCCACTCCCCCAACCTCCGGCTTCCCTCCCTCCACCTCCTGACACAGACACCTATATAAAAGATCTTAAATTCCCATCTCTCCATAATCCCTTGAAAAAGCGACCAGCATCGGTCGGGAAACGTTGGGGCCACCCAAAGCATTGACGCGGCGACATAGCCCAAAAGTTTTTAATCATAATTGATTATCATTTTTCTTTCTAAGGACGCAGCAACGTTGATTCCTCTTGCACACTTTTTTTATGATCGTGATAGTTAGTTTTTCAAAATGAATAGCGGGATTTTAACGGTTCTTAATATTCATTACTCTTAACCTACAATTACTGTTCACATTGAAAACTTACAGGCTAATAAGTAAAACAAAATGAGTTGCTCTTTCATTTGATGCATCATTTACAGCTGAAAGTTTAGTGTGATAAATAAAATAAATCTTTATAACCCCATCACTCATTTTGAAACTCCCAGCACTCCAAAAAAGGTGCGTGAAAATTATTAGACACGATGGACGTCCAGATAGTAAGAGTAGGGATTTTTTCTATTTTATAAATAAATTATTTTAAAAAATGATGTAGGAGGTACCTTCTAAGGATTTACTTGTTTTTTCCTTAGCCGCCTTCTCGTTCTATGCAGATTTTAAGCCGTGGCGCAAGTTTTTTGATTCCCTCCTCATAGAATTCTCACGCCATCTCCATTGTCCACTTACAGACCTCTCACCTCGCCATAGATTGAAAATATTTTTCCGCCCATGTGAGTATTCAGGAAGGTTAAAAGATGAAAATCTGAAGGCATCAATTTAGGTGAGTACGCAGGGTGGTTTAAAATGTCCCAAGCGAAACGAATGCAGCAATTCCTTCCGGGACAAGGAGACTCCTGACAGCGCGCCCCTCGCTCTTGGCGGGAGTTACTATCGAAATTATTTCACATAAAAGGTCACTGCGAGGCGAGTTTTGGTACTAATGAATGTCGCCGATACCCGTTATGTTCAGAGACTATCCACCACTACCACTCAGTGTCGCTAACGATTGAAAACAAACCCACGGCGCGGGAAATCAACTATACTTTTACATTGTGTGCAACTTCTACAGTGAAAAAATTGGAAATGGAATTCGAACCCGGATCCCCCAATTTCCTGTCGAGTACTTAAGCCAGTAAAGCTATCGAGACGATATTCTCCCTTGTGGAAAATTTATGGAATATACCGGGCAAGATGGTCTGGACTGTTGATCATACAGGACTGTATTATGCGACTAGCAGCCCAAGTCGTGCGCTCAGCCGGAGAGCAAACCACGAACTTAGAATAATGGGGGTGTTCGCTCAAGACTAATTTAATTATAACGGGAATAGCCACGGTGATAACTTCATGGAGCCACCCACGGATATTCCGTAAATCTATCTCCGTAGGTTGGTGCCGGTGTACTTAAATTAATTTTACTTTCTGGACGTGCTTCGTAATTAGGATTCGTAGAGGCTCCAACGATCGCTAAAATATCGAGGCTTAGCTTCGTCCTCACTAAATGCGGCCCCGAGACAAGGCTGATAATTTATCTTTGCTAGAATTTTCCGCTTTTGGACGCTTTTTCAATGAGAGGAAGAGGAATCCTTAAGAGGCCGCTTTCAATGGGGAAATAGGTGTTAAAGAGAAACCGTCAGAACAAGGGTGGCGTTTGGGGAAGTGGTCAGCGCGGATGAATATTCAGACCGAAGAAACAGTGCCTTAACTCATATCTGCCCAGAAAACTTTCTGCTTGCGATTGTAAAGATATTTAGATAAGTTGCTCCTACGGTTATCTTTAGATTCTGGTGAAATATTGTGGTCATACCTAAAATCAAATTGTTACTTCAGAATGACCAGTTGCCATATAGTTACTCTTCCACATCTACATACACACAATACCCTGCGAGCCACCTCCAGGGTGCTTGGCAGGGGGCAATCAATCACCAGCATGCAGCATGCAATTGTATTCCCACATGCACACCACACGGTACAGCAAACGTTACGCATATTATTCTACCATATGCTGTTAGAAATAATAATAAATTCAGAAACATGCATTAAGTTTTACATAGGTTAGTAGGCTACACTACAAGTCATGCAATCTATTTATGAGTTCTATCACTGCCGTTATAATCTCTTACGGATCGTGGAAGAAAGACATTCTGAATCTATCTGTTCTACAGTCTATCTCTCTTATTTTATTTACATGATCTACCCTAGTATGTTGGCGTTGGTAAGATATTGTTAACTTCGTCAGAGAAGACACTGCTCTTGAATTTATCTATAAGGTTTAGTCTATTTTTCAATCTAAGGTCCGACAGAGATTCCCATACGAGTTAATCAAACAGGTCACTGACTCTAACAAGGCTATCGTAATGATTTTTCACGTACTTGGCAGCTCTTCTTTGCACGCGTTCTAACTCTGTTTTTAAACCTATTTCATAAGGTTTCTAAACACTGGCGGCGTATTCTAAATGGGGTCTAACGAGGGAGAAGTAGCATTTTGTCGTCGCCCATTACTCTTAGTGGTAACGAAGTCAGAATTTAATATAATTCAACATCTACGAGTGACATAAATAGAAAGCAATAATGAATCTACTGGGAAAGAAAATTTTTGGATGAAAGAAATTTAAAGTAATCCATACAACTCCACTTCCTGTTTACTTATATGATACTTGCATGTAATACGCAGATAGTAGGCGTCCACATTGCATTTCCGTTTGGCACCCGTCCTATTCCGTCGGCGGATTCAAAAATAAACACATAAGAGGATTAAACTATTGTAAGCTTCAACGCCATATTTGTGACGATTCGAAAGCATGAATGAGAGCGGATTTTCCTCAAGAGCCTCATATGCTCAGAATAGCAGGATATATCCATGTGGATTCGGTGGACGAAAATAAGTTAAAGGAGAAGCATCACTCCCAACACAACTGGTCGTATTCAGTCCGTAATAGGGTGGTTTCCTATTATTTTTTTATTGCCTAAATCGAAAGATTATTACTACTGGAGTGCGAATTTCACGCTTTTAGATTTTCGAATGACGATATCTATTTTTCGCGATTAAACGAAAAGTGAAAATTTTCAAGCGCGCGAAAACGCGACGGCTAAGTAGGAATGATGGGAAAATTCCGTGTGACGTATTGCTGTGGCGTGGGCGGTGACCTTGGGGCCAGGCTTGAGCGCTGATACGACGCAGGTTGCTAGCAGGTAGCTGAGTACCCTGCTAGCAGGTAGCGCTTGGCTTAAATAAGAATTATTATTCCCCTCTCAAACGAACGAAACTTTCCGAACTTAGGTATTTTTAATGTGTGATTAGTAAGAGATGTTTCCCTGAGCTCTGTGCCACATGCATGCGTTAGTAATCTCAGGCAATGTAAAACTCCTATCTACTCGTATAGAAACTAGGTCCCTGTGACGTCCCGTGGAGTGGCATTGCGTGGGCGCCAATCTGGCCTTTTTCAAATGCGGTCAAAATTGACCGTTGTCATTCGTCTGAACTGGGATTTCGAAAACCAAATAATTTTGTATATTATGAACACACTAATGGTGGGTAATGAATCGCAATCAATGCCTTTCGCTTTCTATGATGAAGGAAACTACCCTATTGCTCGACGTAGAAGATGGGGTTGTATTTAACGCATCGACGTTCCTAACGGTATTCATTGTAGACACTGGCGATTTGGAAGCATTGATAAGGAAAATTTACAGGAGTGAAGACGAAGAGAGGACTTCTTGAGCAAAATTCATACGGATAGTACATTCGAGCGGATATATAAAATGCTCAAGTGGGAACTCACCACGAAACTAACTGCACGAATTATTATTACATAATTTTATGAGTTGTTCAGTCCTTAATGTTCAATTTATATACACACTTTTGAGGTTTGGGCGTATATTCAACTTTTCATATCCTTATTCATCGAACGTTATTATTCTGTCAAAACACATCAACGTATCTCACCTCATTCCTTAGTGACAGGAATTATAGCCGCGTTAGCGAACTGGTGCCGATCCGTAAGGCCGTTTTACACGGGGCACGTACTTCCACTATCTGACGTGTGTACGAAGGCGCAGTCAAAATTGCGTCGTGTAAAGCGGTGAACACATGCGAGAATGCGTGGACGAGAGACGGCAAAATAGCCTCTGTTCTAATTTCGTTCATGCATTCGCGCACCCATTTTATACATTAGCGCACTTATAACCTGCGCAATTCCGTGCTCCGTGTAAAACGGCCTTTTGATGATCTAGAGAGCTGTGTGACAGCCTTAGAATATAAATTCTATTATTCAACCCCGTTACAGATCCTATTTGCAAGGACGCAACTAACCATCATTCATTTCACTGCCTTGATGGAACACAGGGAAGCGGCCGTGACTTCCTGGTTGCCAATTATTTTTTTTGTGAAACAGTCCCTCACAATTGCACTTCACTGAAATACTTCCTTCATTCTCTCTGAGTCTCCAATTAATCTTCATCAATCTTCTATCACGTAGAAATCCTTACAATCTGTCTCTTTTTCTTTTTCCGTCGCCCGAAATGACCCACTTCAGAGCGTAATTGATGCGCGACTACTGTGCTAGTTCCGTCTGGAAATTAAGGTTGATCGCAGTTCTTGAACGGATAATTAAGGACAAAAATGCCACTATGTCAACTTTATACCTACGAGCTTCCATCAAGACTACGGTAGATGCTACGGAGAAATCCAATTCACTGACATTTTAATCCATCCCTACGTCGGATATTGATAAAAAATATGATTAATTTATATTTATTCCTGTACTTCGAGGTAAGCTGGGACGATCCATCTACATCTACGAGGTACCGTGCAAGCCACCACCAGGGTGTGTGGCATGGGGTGATTCAACAAAAGGCATGCAGCACTCATCCTAGCATTAATCAGGAACGCGCGCGTTTGCTGGACGATGGCCAAGCACAAAGGACAATGACACGCGGTCAGACCAGAAACTAGGAGATAGTTATGGACAGGAAAATACTACCATGCAGATAAAACCATAACTTAGCGACATAAAGAAAAATAAGCGTAGAAAGTAACTCAAGCAAAAGCTATAACATGCCAATCATGCATGGAGATAGTATTTACAAATATTTAGTTATTAACTAGACATTCAGAACCAAATTTACCAAGCCCGAGACAGATTATCCCAGAGCTGAACTATCGCAAATATTATGGTCCCTTGTTGTTGTATGTGGAAGAAACTAAATCTTAAATACATCGGTTCTGCAGTCTATTTACCTAATCTTATCAATGTGATCGTTTCCACCACAATAATTGGGCTCTATCAAAATAACTTGAACATCAGGCAAAAAGTATTCTACTTAGTATTTAATTATGCACTTTATTGATGAAAAAACTATTGGAGACAGCGCAATTGGCAACTAACTAACATAGATGACTTCAAAGAGGAATCGCCATCTTCATGGAAAAGAACAAAATCTAAGTAGCAGGCATTGAAAATGTAGTGTTGTTTTTTCCTAGAATTCAGTTTACCAATTACCAAATCAATGCTTCTCCGTAAGATTCATCAATGCGCGGAGATGTTTTGCGGGTAATCCTTGGCGTATTAGAGTTGATTCTATTCCAGACAATGATGAGCAACAAAAAAAATTCAACATTTGACCAAAGCATGTAAAAACCTGTTTTAACCCTTAAAAATATGTCTATTGCCTATTAGGGAACCTAAAGTCAAAATATTTCTGTAAATACAGCATGAATCTATTTTTTTGATTTTTGGACGAATATATTATTTCTATTATTCTTATTAATAAAATTGCCGCCATGCATGAAACGCATAGAAAGCATTTCATCATCAAAATCATATGTCAGGAGTTGGCTTCATGGATAATATGTACATATCATGGGTAATTTCTCCACGATTATATATAGGTGATATACAATTGTGGAAAGTTGCATGTATTTATTTCGAAATCTTGGTGAAAACACACTGATAAATTGGCAACAAGTCAGTGCTTCATTTTTGGGCAACTTTTAATAGCATCTGTGTCAAGGGGCTTCTACCGATAAGACAAAAAGAAATGCTTTTAATAATAGAAAACGGGCTTTGCTTCTCAAATACATCGCACAGCTCAAAAACCCCTACATTTCCCCGATAAAAACTCAAGGATTATCTGCTCAAAATCGAGGATATTTATTTAAGAGGGATTTTAAATCCTTTTCTCGGTTATGTCTCCGATGGAACGTTGCGACCAAGAAATATTGAAAGACGATGAAAGGGAATGATGGAAGAAATAACATCTGCGAAATAACGATTTTTTTCTTGCTTACCCTACACACATTTACTGCACTACACAATAGAAAGAGGAATACTGTTAAAAAAGGATTTCATACTCAATTCTTTCATCTCAGGATATTTCTTTTTATTCTAACCTTAGGCTTAAAAATAATTTAGTTCTGAAATTATCTACCAAATGAAAGAATTCACAGGAAACCGTTTATCTCCTTCTAATTTTACGAGCTTAATTTTTTTCACATTAATGCAGACGGAATGTAAAAACAAGAAGGGAATAATAACTTCTTGCATTACGACAGTCATTTTACTCAAATGCGTCCAAATTTTTTTTAGTGTTACTGGCCGGATTTTCCTCTGGACGACGACAAAACCTCAAAATTCTGGAACCCTTTTCTTTCGGTGACAGTCAACGAGGAAATAGCTGTCTCGGCTCGTTAAAATTTCCTATTTTCTTCTGCGCATCACCACGAAGGGATTATGACGGAGATGATGGACGAAAAGCACAGAAACTAGAGGTATTTTCACCATTATGAAAATTTCTCAGAACGCCCTGGATTATTTTCGACCTGACATTCTTTACACAAAAAGAATGACGAATGAAATACTGCCTCAAATGAATGTAAGTGAGTAATTGGAACCCGCTTAGGTCAGTGTACAAATGAGAGAGAGGTAGTGAAAATGTGTATCAAACGTACACGATCAAATAGCATCATGAAAGACTTATGTTCAGTGGAAGTAAGAAGAGGAAAACTTTAGTTATTATATTACATATTACCCACCTCTTGAAATAAGGATAAATCAGGCACTTATATGAAGATTTCACATCGAAAGAAATATGTCTTAAATATAGGGTTATAATGTTACGATTAGCGAATCATCAAGCCTGACCTGAGATCAGAGACCATATATTAAAATTAGAGATGGACGGATCCAGGATTTTTATCGGATCCGGATTCGGATCGGATCCTTGATTTACGGAGCCGGATCTTTCGGATCGGATATTTTCGGATCCAAATGCATTTTCAAATTCCTTTCGCTGAGATTTCCCCGATGATTGTTCAATCTTTTGGGAAGAATCACACTATGTGCCAGTCACTATTTTTATTTTCCATGGCTGAAATTCTCCTACGTAACCTCTGCGAGACCTTTCAAACAAAACGGTTCATGAGTAGGACAAGAATCGCATGCGACGGCGCATTCGAAGATAGAATCGGAACTCTTTCCACCCTCATTGCGCGTTGTATTCATTGAAGCTATAATTCAATATTTCGGATCCAGATCCGATGTCTTCCGCGACTTTGGATCCGATGTATCCGATGAAGGGCAATATCCACGGATATTTGGGTCCGAGATATCCGATCCGATAATCCCTAATTAAAATCAGGAAAATTTATTACTTCAACCAGTCACTTGGTGTTAAACGAAACGATATCTCTCGGCAGTATGCTACGGAAGGGAAATATTGCAAAAACTAATCGACTGAATAATAAATTGTGTGCTTATATGCCTGTAGGAATCCGAGTACTAGGGTAAATACCATTTTCCCTAGATATTTATACTATGCATTTATGTTTTGCAGGGAAATTCCATTTGAAGAATAATGAATTCACCTAGCATGGGTAGGGGAGAGTGGGGCAAAACCGACTGGGCGGGTCAAACCGACCCCTTTAAAATCACCCGGTAGTTGTTGCTTTCAAGCAGCAATATTATAAATTAGTTGAAGTGGCCGCCAATACCAGCAGATAGAGCTTGTTTCCGTTTGCGTAGTGGCCGCCGTTTAGTTTCTGTGAATTTTTAAAGTTTTATATAGTTTTCTTTAGGATTTTTATTACGTTTGTTCGGGATCTGGCAGCTATAACGCCGATCTGATTTACCAACGGTAAGTTATTATGATAATTCAGTGTTTTTAGTTGTGTTTTAAGCAAGTGTAGCCGAGTAGTTGATTATGAATACGCTTGTATTGCCATATTTCTGATGTTGTGTGTCGAGGGGCGATACCGTCACCGGAGAGTGGGGCAGGACCAACAGAGATTGGATACTCCTAAAGATCGGGATGATTGTTGGAGGCTTGCAAATTTTGCATTTAGTTGTATTCCAGTTCCAAGAATAAAGTGGGTTGAATAAAATGTTTGTCAAGGATGGGCTCACGAGGTGTGTTTAAATTGTGAAGAAGAAGATGACGATGTCATTTGCGACTTATGTACCTACGTGATTTCACATCACATATTGTTAATTTATTATTTCATGTTGTGAAATATCACACACGTGTTAAAAGAGTGTTTTTAAAATAAATCTTTCAAAATTGTACAATAAAGGTTTTGTAAAGGCAAATTTAATGGGTGTCTGTTTTGCCCCACCTATGGGGCAAAATCGTCATTTTGTCAATGGTTGAAAAAAATCATAAATATATTTAATTACTATCATAAAATGAAGATACGTCTCTTTCGGGTAAAACACCGCGTGGGTCCATTGTTCTCGGACGACAGTTTCGCCGGCGTTACAGTCGACTGTAACGCCGGCGAAACTGTCGTCCGAGAACAATGGACCCACGCGGTGTTTTACCCGAAAGAGACGTATTTTCATACTCATCGACCCGCGGAAGCCTGCATAAGGAACTATCATAAAATGAATTTACATTAATATTCTACACCCGATAGGTATAAATGTTACTATTAACCACATTTAAAAGAATATTAACAACAGAAGGATCAAGTCATAAATGAAAAAAGGTTAACCGGTCGGTTTGGCCCCACTTTCCCCTATGCTTTCAAAACGTAATAATATCTCTAAATTTTATTCAAAGGTAAGCAAAATATTTCAGCTGCAATATTTCTCGAAATATCAATTTTCCTACAATGCTGCCATCGTAACTCTCACGCATCATTATTTTGGTATTTGCGCGTTGAATGCGCAAAGATAGCGTCACGTATGTTCCATCATCAATGACAAACGAATATTACGCCCATTGCCCGCTATGTTGATTTATTGAGATATCCAACTAAGTAGGAATGTTTAAGTTAACAAATAAACACAAAAGTTTCCCTACTTCCATGGGAAATAAAAATTTATCTTCCAAAAATTTCAGATTGGACATAGCTCATTAGCTAATAAGTTCCGGCTTCAAGTTATTGGGGTGAAAATGCTTGATTTCTCGTCCCAATCAACCTCCTAACATCAGTGAGCCACGTGAAGCATCAAGTATACAGGGCTTGAGTATGGAACACAAATGTAATAGAAAATCGGTAATCATGATAAGATTACTATTTGAATCAGTTGCATGCGCAGAAGCAGAAATCCCATCTTGCTCAAACTCACACTGTAGCGCAACTATGCTTTGGCGATAAATTGGAAAATTTATCACTTGTTTAACGTATAAAAGACATGGTTGATTTTAAGCCGGCAACTTAAAAACTCATTTCCGGCACCAAGACTCAAATGTACCTACCCTAGTTGAAATCGACATTTACCCTAATCCTAGACCAGCATTGCCATGTGAGCTTACGCAATGAGCTTGATTTTTGAAATGCAACTTCGACAATACATGGTATTTAAAGCCGAAAACCACAGTCGTTGGTCACTGAATTACGATTGGAACTAAAATTATGAATTCTCGTGACATATTTTAGATTCCTTGGTTAAACCTCTCTATAGTCTATTCACTTTATATTTGCGGGTGAGCTTTCGTGAGACCCCGGACACTCTCGGATGGCTTCGCTGATAGGGGAGAGGTACTAGCAAGAGAGAGAGGAGGAGCCAACATAAAGTTGCCAAATATACATAGCCGCCCTTCTTTGTCACTGAAAACGTGTGAGTCATAGGTGGCCACAGGTGTTTTGGCCCCGGCGCCGAGACAATATACATACTCATGTGGAAGGCATTGGGGATAATCCTTTCACAGAATCCCATGACATTGTCAGCTACCGCGCTGAATGAGGCACCGTTTGTGAAAAGCATACTTAGTCACATACAAGGAGAATGCGTGAGGTTTGGCAACACTGCCCCACGAGCAGATTCACAATGTTCACTCGGCAGTGGTCTGAGAGCGACTCAATGAGGCCACGCCTACTTTTTGCTGATTGGCAAAGGCAAAGTCACATGTCGAGAGACTTTCCCTCCCCTTAATTTCCACTTGCTTCGGCCACACCAGCTCACCCGCAGAGATAAAATGAACAGAGTATAATAATGGAAGGAAGAAATAATGGAATACGAGAGGTAGGCATTGTGGTGGAGGGCGTATGCCAATTACGCGAGAGAAATGCATGAAGATGGGCCAATGAAGGATTCGACCTCGAGTGAGAAAATGGCTCCCTCGGATGAACATTTCCGATTAACTTCTTCGCGAGGAGCCTTCGTCCAGAGTTGCGGGGAATTGAAGTGAGAAGAACGAAGTGGAGTAGAGAGGAAAGGAGACACAGGCCAAAGGAGATTAATGGACCGGAATCATAGGGCGGACGGGAGGTCAGGGAAGATAAACGATTCCCTCTGTGGTAGCCCAGTGGGGGAGACTACTCTACAAGAGCAGAGCAATTCCACGCGATACACAGCGCTGTGGCAGAATCACATTGAAATTCACGAAAATTGCGCCAAAGACGAATTAATACTTTATGTAATAATGCATAGGCGGATCCAGGGGGGCACGGGGGTCTGCCCCCCCCCCCCAGACCCTCAAAAATATGCATGATTTTCAATACGGTCCCTTTATCATTGCGTTCGTTTTGTATTAGGAGATATCCTTGTGCCCCCCCTTCCCAGAACAAAATCCTGGAGAGTAAAATAAAATGGTAAAGATCCACACAACTTTATTTTATTCTCATGGATATAAAACATTCCCACCAGATATCGCCTGACACTGTGTAAAATCCTGGATACGGCCTTGCTTGTGCCCCCCCAGAAAGAAATCCTGGATCCGCCCCTGTAATGATGCATGCCTTTATTTCGTCCTTTTAAATCTGCTCAGCTAGCCTTCCGGATTGTCCTTTGCGGCGATTCATCTTTATGACGACTTCGCCGGTGTTGCTGCCGGCGTCTTCAAACGTGAAGTTGCTGTAGCGATAGCTACGCTACGTGAATTTCAATTGAAATTGCTGTAGGGGGCATTTATTATCACTTCAATACACAGTCTTCCCTAGGCAGCCTAGATGGCTTGTATTATATCGGCAGCGATTTCTCTGGAACGCCGCGCCGGAAATTCCTCGAATATTTTGGAATTCATCTGGAACGGACCGAAAAAATACATGCAGGCACCGAGATTTGAACGCGGGCCGTCCTGTTGGGAGTCAAACGCATTTCCACCTACTGGCACCAACAGCTAGGTATGGCAAATGATGCGCCGCCCTACTCCCCCAGGTGTTGCAGCAGGCGTCCTCAAGCATGAAATTGCCTGCTGCAGCGCCAGTGCATCTGTCGTCACGAAGATAGACGCGGAGAACCACCCGGAAGGTCACATTCATAAAATTCATACAATAAGAATCAGTCATAATAAATTGAAATCAGCTGTAGTAAATTTCCTTAACTTAACCCTCCAATACAACTTTCTTATGAATAATTAGTTTTAAAATCAAAGTCCTCTCCTACGCCGAAATTCCACTTCCATCCCGTTCCCATTTTTCTTACAATGTCTCGTTGAGACGTTCAACAATGTAGTGTTTATGATCTTGGAGTATAGGTCATGACCTATACTCCAAGATCATAAACACTACATTGTTGTAATAATAAGGAAGGTCAGGAGAAGAAACTGTATTCGTTGAGACGTTCGTTATTCAATTATTGCCCTTAGTTTCTCTCGATGACCGCACCTATGGGCAAATAATGTAGCTACATTCGTCTACGTCATCAACCTAGCCCAAAGCAGCATATTTACAGTTCATCTTTATAAATCAGCAATCCTACGATTTGTTTGAAGTAGCTCTCTATTCCTATCTCCTATCCGCTAGCCTTTTCATAGCGACGTATTTCTTCTCTTTTACATCCTTCATTACCTGTCCTATGTAACTCATTCGGGGCCGTCCCTTGCCCTTCTTCCCTTCCACCTGTCCTTCTAAAATTGTTTGCATCAGGCCATCATGCCTCTTAATATGGACAACCAAGTTTTCCCGTCTCCTCCTTAAGGTATTTGAAGACTTTTTTCGTCCCAATCTTCTTAGTCATTCCTCATTACTTAATCGGAACCATTTTATCTTGTTCATTCTTCGGCAGCGCTACATTTCGAATACTCCCATTCTTGACTAATCTACACTTGTAAACGTCAATGGCTTGCTCCCATAGCCCATATATACTCCATACATACATAATATATATATTGTTTACTCTCTTCTATACTTGTATTTTCAGCTGCAAGTACGTTTAACTTTTTTACAATAAGTCCTCCTTGCCTGCGCTCTCAACTGACTACTTCTCCTAGCCATATAATTTTCATGAAGCAACTGAAATATTGAAGGATAATTTTTGTGTTGTACGAAGGCATTTTGGCTCATAGTATTCAAAATCAACACATAATTTCGAGTTCTCATAATTATTACCACTTAATGCGCGACGAAACAACTGGACATGCGTTTCACTGACACCTATGGAAATTCTTCATCCCTTTAAAGCAAGCTAAAAAGTTCAGCGTGAGTTTAAAACTAACATTCAAGATGATCCTCACCAAACACTCAGGTGGCATTAACTCAAATGGAGTCTCACCTTTAAGGCATTAATCTTTCCAGGAAGGCTTCAGAGATGCGTTGCCTTCTCTTTACATACGACCACCTTCTGAGTGTTACAAGGGGAAACTGAATTTATTTTCCAACTGATGCTACCCATTAAAGCCGTTATTCGTGAGCCACATTTTTATGATTAAAAACTGCAAAATTCCTCACAGTTAAGCTAGCAAGAGCAAAATTACGGTTTACGTTGCCTATAAGAACTACGGGTGCCTTCACATGTAAAGAGTTTGGATATGTTTACTGAAACTGATAATAGCATCACATGCGAGCTATTTTTCATCGGGGCAAAATGGGTAACATTTTCCCTTGAGCCTATAGATACGACAAGATACATTTTGATGAATTATTTTAGCTTCAATATCTACGAAAATAATTAAATTAATGCCAGACATAGATTTAATGAGAGTCTGCCCGCCTAAGGCATATAATAAAAATATATAAAATGATGTTTCCTGGAGTTTAGGTCAATAAATTAAAAGTTAGCAGCCAACGTTTCGTTTTATTTTAAAAACATCTTCAGGGCTCTAAACTTTGAATACATTTATTGAAATTATTTATTGATCAATAAATGTATTCAAAGTTTAGAGCCCTGAAGATGTTTTTAAAATAAAACGAAACGTTGGCTGCTAACTTTTAATTTATTGACCTAAACTCCAGGAAACATCATTTTATATATTAAAATAAGGTCAAGAAAAAGGAGAAAATATAATAATAATAAAAATATATATCGAGTTTATCTTGAGTTCAGGGTCCTTATAAAATTTGCTGTCAGCAAATATTTGCCGGATATTTCTGAAATAGTATTTTTTCCTGTATCAATCACACACTCGAATGGTAAAATATCGCATACAACTGTGAAACTGCTTAAAACTATTGGTTCATTGAAAGCAGTATTTCCTATACTAAATGACGTGAAAGATTACTAGTTGCATGCATACATAGAGCTAAAAAGGACCCAAATGAGATACCAATGCATTTATAATGTACTTCTTAAGATGTACTTCCTCATGATTTAAAGAAAGCCATAGACAGTTGGCCAACACGTAACTGAATAGATTTTTCAGAGTCATGTGCGACGATTTCGCTTCCAAACCAACGCGACCTAGGAAAAGCTTATGAATAAATATTTTTTTCGAAAAGAGTTGGCCACTTTAAAAGTGAAACCAATAAATTTTATGATAAGGAAATAAATTAAAATGAGGAAAATTAGTCCCAAGAATAGGCAATAGGTAAATTGAATGGAATTAAATGATGGACATAATGTAGACAAATGAAACGAAGTAGAGCCGATTGCTTGAGCAGCCATCCATCGGAATTTTATGAGAAATTGCATGAGCTTTTCAGCGGTTTAACTAGGTTGAAACGCGCCGTCGCAGCATTTGTTTATTATTCAGGCG
Source organism: Ischnura elegans (assembly GCF_921293095.1). Lineage (NCBI taxonomy): Eukaryota > Metazoa > Arthropoda > Insecta > Odonata > Coenagrionidae > Ischnura > Ischnura elegans. Next base: position 78,361,780 of record NC_060254.1, on the reverse strand, counting down.
AAAAGGCTTAGCTGATGGGAGGTCTGCGGTTGAATTCTGGGCACGCTACTTCCGTCCGTGCGTGCACACATGACATTCACTGTCTCTCGTGCTCGTATAAAAAAGTTGGGTTAAACCTGAGAATAAAATATTTATCCTTTTCCTAGGGAAAACTCTTTTCGCTTTGTTCGCAAATCAACCCCGGAAAATGTTTCGTGATTCTTACGTGGGACGAAGAGAGACAACAATAAAATGAAGAAACAACGCCCTTGAAATGCGAGTGGCACAGCGGAAAAACGCCATATTATACGATGTGAAGCATTTCCTGCATAAAATAAGTTCCCATTCTCATGCCATCGTATCATTACGATAAAAATAATATTTATTTCATTTTTATCGTAATTAATAATTATTATTTAATTATTTAATATTTGTTGTATTAAGTTCGCTTTAAATTGGCAGCCTTGCTGTATGTGTACCTCTTTATTAAAATAAAATAAAAAAAATTCTGAAACATAAGTTCAATTAAAAATTACTAACTATACACCGATGCAAAGGCCGCAACACAAATAGTAAAATGGTATTGCGTGAAATGTATGACCAAGTATTTGACGGAATAATGGTAAGTAATTACCAATAATAGGGGATGAGGACTGACCACATCCTTTAGCTTAAGCAAATGTAGCTTCTGACAAAGGTCTATGATGCTATATGATAACATGATAATGATATAGGCAGGGTAAACAAAATCTAATGGTAATAAGAAAATATATATTTGAGTACTTCACCGAAGCAGCTACTTGCTATCGCGCATTATCCAAGTAGTAGAGCCAAAAAAACGACTAACCTGCAAAGAAGGAGACAGAATATTAGTAATTTAAAAAAACAATTTAGTCCAGGCACTTATATTAAGGTTGACAAAATAAGGTATTGGAATTTTCGTAAGAAGGAGCTGGCCAAAAAAATAGGGTCATCTGCGTCATTCGGGTAAGAAGGAAAATGTGAACGAAAATTAGGAGGTGTCACAGCCTGATTACCGAGTTAATAATATTCGTGATGATTTTGAGAATACTCATAAGTGGTGGAGATGTTGAAGCTGAAAGTCTGGGAAAACCTCATGAAAACTGGTTGCGTTGCCAAGCAATAATTGTGACGTCAATTCATGCACTGACGTCATGCGACAGACAAGGTCAAAGCAGAATTGACCTCTTGAGAATCAACAGTACTCTATGAAATGTCATCAAGAGCCGTGACATGTACTTAAATACGTTGGAATATTTTTTACTTGAACACATGCATCATTTATATCATTACCTTTATTACAGCATATGAATTGAATAACATCAAACTTTGATAAAAATAATCAAAAAATAATGACTAATCTAAGAATACGGAAAACAGCAGGATAGGTAGGTACCCCCAAAGAAAAAAATATATTCCGTTTAAAACTGAAAACCCGCCGTACATATTCCAAGAAGAATTCAGAAAATCGTTAGAGTTATATCTTTCCCTTGGGCTACAACTGCGGCTTTAGAAAGGCTTGCGCGTTCATATGACTCTCACAGCTGCATTGGCAGGATTAATTCTCTATAATTCCCGGTAAGGCCAACCATTTCAGAAAGGCTGTAGGGTTGGAGCCAGACGAAAGGACATACACGTGATCGTAGCCTTATAAAGAATTGAAGAGAGAAGTCCATGAAGGGAGGGAAGTCTGCCAGAATACTTTTTCAACACTCCATGCAAACATATATTAATCGGTAGAATAGGTACTTCAATAATTATGTTTCCAGAGATATTGAAGACTGAATTTTGTTGGAAATAGCTCACGTTGATATGAGCTCACGGAGGTGTAAAAAGGAAAGAAAATTGTTGACAAAGGTCTTCAGTGATAAGCCGGAAGATGCCAATATTATATTGTAATATTTAAACGGTTGATTCGTTGGGAAAGTAAAAAACAGTATACTATCTTTGGAGAGGGATTTATACGCCCTCTAGAATAAAAATGCATTTAACTTAAGTTAAGAGTAGAGAAGAACGTTAGTCATGAGAAAAATAATATTAATTTTTTAATAATTAAATTACCAACTTCATTGATTCCACGCAGTAAAAAAATCGTGAGTATTGTTTTTTCTAGATATAAGTAATCCTTACTCACGACACAAAATGTGGTTGGTAAATTTTCCTTGAAACCGCCCTAGTTAGCTTCTGCAGCGAATCTTCGAAACAATAAATAAGCAAGCAGCCTCACATTAGGCAAGCGATTATGCGTCGAGTGATGCATAATGGAAGGCCACTGGAAATGTGTGAGAGTGGAGACCCCGAATAAAAACATAAATAATTTCCGTTTTGAGCTGAAAAGACCCGCAGCCTCTCTTTGTAGCCGTGAAACAGCGACGCAAAATCGGGGCAAAGTATGCCTTAGTGGAGGGTTAGGGTACGCCGGGAAGGAACGCAGAAAAAAGAAGAAATATCACTCAGGAATCCCATCTCACGGCAAGGCTACAAAGTGTCTCAAGGGAAGCTGCTTCAAAGGAAATTAAAATGCGCTAATCTCAGTCGTCTCGAGCGAGGCGGGACGGAGAAAAAAAGAAAAGAAATAAACAAATTCGAGTCGAGAACCGCACCACGGGAGAGAAAAAGAAGGGAATAATTGAGAAGGCAAGAGATCGAGGAGAAATGCGTCGGAAATGACTGCTTTCAATTAAACGCCCACGAAATTAAATGGCGGAGAGGAATGAAGGCTTAAATTTCCGTTTGTGCCGTCATAATTCTTCGCTTCATTTTAAGGAGCGGATTCTAGGATTCGCGGATTTATGTAAGGAAAATTTTCAGTCAGTAAATTGTGACTTCAATACACATTTTGTCTCAACTGATCACCGATCGAGTAAACAAATTGTTCATAAACGCATGAGGGAGAGTTAACATTCATTTTAAGACCCACGGAATTAAATATCGAACACGAGTAGAGGCTTACATATCGATTTTTGTCGATATTCATTTATCCATACATTTGGAAGAGCGAATTTTAGGATCGGTCACATAAGCAAGTTTCTCATAAAAGAATAAGCGTCACTATTCACATTGTTCATTTAAATCGCCAAACAAATCCATGCTTCAAGGCAAGTGCCCAAGTTGACGGCCCGAAATATATTTTTTTAACTGATAAATATCCAGATATTTTAAACTTTTCCTCTCGAACTTTCTAGTCTGACTATGTGTCGATGACTGGAGTGCTTTGCAAATGTCTGGCGAACGAGCGCGTTTCTGATTAAAGCTAGGATGGGTGCTGTGTGCCTAGAGTGGAATCACCCCATGCCACACACCCAGGTGGTGGCTTGCACCTCGTAGTGATGGATGAATATTTACCTGGGATAGATTAACGTCTGAAATACATAAGCGTGAGCTATCATGCAGTATGGCCGGACTACAGCATTAATTCAGGAGTGAATACTCGATTACCTTCACATCACGCTAAAAATCCTGAGTATTTCCTAGTGGAAATATGGAAGAAAACAAAGTGTGCATTGAAATAACGTTTTATTAACTGAAGAAAGTTCGGGTAAACAAATATTTAACCCGAGAAGTCAATGAAATACAAAGGAAAGCTGCACAATTCGTCAGAGGTTGCTACGGGCTTACAGAAAGCGTTAGCAGATGTTTAAACGCATTTGGCTGGGAGTCGCTGTAGATTCAGAGGCTGCGCGCTAGGCTTGGATAGCTTGATCAATTAAGAATATTTCAGAATGACACGAAGAATATCATTATATAAGAATATCATATAGTAAGAACCCCACTATATATCCAGGTCTGACAACAACAACAACAAAATAAAGAGAGACATTTTGCCGAACGGATAGGTACGGTTTTTTACCCGAACAATATTAGACTTATGTAAACGTTAGACGGAACTTCTTTAGAGTATTCCCTTTTTATTTATGTTTTTAACGGCTGGTGCCCTAACATCACCAGCCAAGTGCCTTTTCAGGCTGCTTGGGGGGTAGTACCTAGATGTAGATGAAAAATACTAGCAAGAGAGAGCAATCTTACCGAAGCTAATGTTAGAAAATATACCAGAAGTGGTGCCTCAATATAAGGGCTAAAGTTGTATAGTCGCCTAAGTATTTTCTAAGTAAATAACGTTAGGTTATTAATTACGGGCAATTATGAACTTAGCGATGGTCAGAATATGTAATGGACTAGCCCTTAAAGTTACATTATAGCCGTTATTCGTGAAAAATGTGATTTGCACAAATGGCGGATTTTTAGAGGGAATTGAGCATGCATGCATGGCATTTTACACGTGAAAATTAAAGGAAAAAGTCTTAATCTGAGTTTAAAATAGCTTTGAAAGCAACTTTTTACAGATCTAACATATTATCCACATTAATTGCGGTATGCTTGCAAAGCAACAGTGAGGTCAAAGTGTCAGTGCAAAGTCTCTGCTTTTTCCTTTTAAAGCAGTAATTTTGTTTGAACTCTCTTTCCTTGGTTACGGAATAAACCATCGCGTCAAATATAATTAGAAATAAGTTACCACAGGATAAAACTCAAAAGCGTCTGTTCTACAGTGCATAACTTCATACACACAAAGTCATCAACACAAATAGCCATTATGATAAGCAAGGCTTTGATGATGACTATTAAAAACACCTATTAACAGATACGACGCAGATGTTATGACTTCAAACGGTTTGTATTCTACTTTGAAATGGTATTTTATCGGAAAGAGGAGATTAAAGCCCACTGAAAGGAGGAAGAGAAGAACATCTCTCAGTCCATCATTTCGTACAGTAGGGTAACTAAATAGTAACAGACTATGTGAGTGGCTAGCTATGAGGCTAAAACGGACCAATGATTAAAAGTTGAAATGAGATCCATACTGGCAGGTAATAAGGCATTGAGAGTTTTAGACATCAGGGTTTGATGAACCAGATGTGTCTTATTTCTTAAAATTGCCAATATGTATTTGTTAAAAAAATACAGTAGGCCTTAACGCAAATCCAGAAAAATTAAAATGAATTTCAACAATTCGTAAGAACATTAAGAGCATCATAGGAAGTAAGAAAAATCTGGAATATCAATCATTTGAAAATGGAAAGTTAATTCTTTAAAAGATAAAAATAAAAATGTATATTAAATTTTAATAAATACAAATTTAATTTTAAAAAATTAAAAAAAGAACTACAAAATAACGTGCTTGGAAAGAATGTAGGCCATAAAAAACGTATCCTCGAGATACTCAATTATATAAACATTCATCCTGGGCAAAGTGCAGTAAATGTAGAAAAAGATATGATATTCAATTTAAATCATTGACCGCATTCAAGAACATTTGGGGAAAGATAAAGATGATCGAATAAAAAATAAACACATAAAAATATGAAAAATTTAACTCTCAGTTTTGAGGAAGGTGGCTCATCAATCCAACACCTGATTCAGGGATATTTACATTCCGGCGATAAGACGTCAATATCTATAATTGAAACGACTAATAATCCCATTTCTCGTTTCAGGCAAACACTTTTCGCGACAGCGAGAGGGATGGAATTCCTATCACTCAGCACGTCCTTTCTTTTTTTTATAACACGGAAGATTATTCTCTTGCGAATTTAAAGACTGCTCGCATGATGCTGTAGCCTCCGAGCATATTTCAAATTTTTGTTAAAACATTCTGTCTTGGGGTAACGAAATAAAATATTTTCTCTCTCTGTCACCCATCGGATAGGTACCTCAGTGGACATTGTTGAAAACCGATTAAAAAGTGACGAAAGTGGCAACAGAAATCATCCTCCTCTTGGATGGAAAGGGGTCTCCTGTATGTAGTCCCCTTTTCCTGGTCCTATGCCCTCGAAAAGGACACCCAAGGTAGCCAGCGCCATCTTCAAGACGATCAATCATTCTCCTCTCAAGAGAAGGCTCTTCCCTTATCTCAATGGCGCCCTTCACTCCACGATTGGGGCTTGACCGGACACCGCCTCTCCGTCTAGTACCCCACCCATTCCAAAACTCTCATTTTTTGACGATTTACTCGACCGCAAACCGGATGAGGCAGCACGTTGGCTCACATGAAAGAGAAGATACGTAAGACCAAGGGGCCTGCATAGAGGGACCCAATTCCATCCTATCTAAAGCTGATTTCTGATGCCACTTCGGTCGCATTTTAATCGGTTTCCAAAATGGTGCGCGGCGCGGTGATGAGTGCAATGCGATCTTTTTTTCCCCGATATTTTGCAGTATAATTATTTCATTGCGTGGAATAGCATTGAAAGTTAATGAATTTGATAGATCACATCATTATGTATATAAATTACGGTTAACACCCCTAATTATACCTTATTTCCCCCTGATACTTGGATCAATTTGTCCGTCAGCGACGCGAGTTGAGACTTTTGTAAACCCATTTAAATGCGCGGTGGTTGACAACGTATATGAAGGCCGATTTGAGGATCCTCAGTTGTAATATTCGTGCATAAGACTATCGCAACCCCTCCGCGTTCACCCTGTCTGAGCAGAGAAAGGATCACGACTTCAGATAACGCAAACTTTCGTATTACAACGATTATTTCATGAATTACGACAGCTAGGGCTACGAAAATTTCATTAGTAGAATTCTAAAGTCCGCCGCTAGAATTGTTGCTGTTCCGCGCGCATGGAAAGGAGATTCCAAAATCGCCACTCGCGGCGCTACTAGTAATCTATAACCACTTTTTACGTGGCAATACACGGCAGTAATATACAACTGAGAAAATAAATCATACATAATACTTATTTTACGCATGCGACACAATTGCCAACAAAAAAAGACCACTTTCACAATGGTTACAATGTCGAAAGTCACACTAAACAAGATGCAGCTGCCTACTGGCGCCGAAAAATAAAATGCGCGCGAAACGGCAACAAATATAAAGGCCGTTCTACACGGTACACGGAATTGCGCAATCTGACGTACGAGCGAAGGCGCAATCAAAATTGCGTCGTGCAAAGCGGTGAATTGCTAGAACACATGCAAGAATGCGTGGATGCGAGACGGAAAAATAGCCCCTGTTCTTATTTCGTTCATGCATTCGCGCAATTCCACGCCATTTTAGAAATGAATGCAGCTCTAACCTGCGCAATTCCGTGCCCCGTGTAAAACGGCCTTAACGCTTAACCACGGTGCTTTTGGGCCTCCTTTAATGGAGTCCTCTTGGGATCGAAACATCAGATAACTCTACACTTCTCACTATCGAGATATTTACAGGACTTGCGAGAGCTAGGGCTTCGATAGTTTTTACCCTGTGTTATATGATCATTTACTTTGCTGTTCTTCCCCTGAAAAACAAGAGCCGATATCACAATGGAAACCCGCTTTTTGAATAAGTGTTACGAAAACATAAGGTAATAAGTAAAGAAACTTGAGGGAATGGAGATGAGTGGTGGGATATTTTTAAAATACGATATTACAGCCGAAATGCGAGAAAACCGATTATATGGGCAATATCTAAATAAATAAAGTAGCAAGATCCATGTTGGGAATTACATTTATCACGTGCAAGAAGGTACGAACGCAACTTAAAAGAATTCGAATGTGCGGCTTTTGTATGCATGCGCGTTAAAAGTACATTTGGGCCTGAAAGTTCGCTCCATCTGTTGGGTAAAATTAAAGTTCATCCAAATGGAGATAGAATAATTGCTAAGGATAGAATAGAATGACTTAGCCAGAAAATTTACAGCGGTAATATAGGCCGTGAATTGGCATCTATTGTTACGAATGAACGTGGGAAAATAAGTAACGACAAACTGCTAATTCAGTCCTACGTAACTTTGCCCTGGTAATGAGATATGTAGTAATTCTACTAGGAGTATTATGTCAGAAAATTTTAACACCCTTCATTATTTAAAGCTTAAAAAAAGAATCGGATAGAGAAAAAGGATCGGATATCGCATATTCATTCACTACATAGCATCCTCAATTTCGTCCGCGGATGTGATGAACAACTTAACATGATAAGAATAATATTTAAGCTGAATTCAGTACCCATGATAAAAGGAGAACACATGGTAATTTCCACGCTTTTAATGTCACAACTCAGCAACCGACCACGTGTCATTTCCAAGGACCTTGAAAATGACACGTGTTGAAACCATGGTCGGTTGCTGAGTTATGACATTAAAAGTGTGGAAATTACCATTGTGTTCTTCCTTTTATCATGGATATAAAGAACTTCCACAAAGTCGAGCCGGACACGATTTTATACATGAATTCAGTACGTTTACTAACGCAGAAATAAGCTACATGGTACAATGTCATGCATTCAGGGTTCAGTTCAATTATTCTATTGTTAGGACACTGAGGTAAAATTCGCACAAAATGACCATTAGTAATTGACACAAGATAAACACCTACATATAATATTCTTGTTGTGGATATTCATTATATATCTGGCGGATAGGCCTGAGGCAAATTTATGGCTGTAATATAATTTCTTCCCTTCCTGAAAAACTATGGCGTCCGCGAGTCAACTCAAGACTGAAATAATACTACCCTGCCCTTGAGACAAACGTTTGTCTGCTTCTTGGGCGCATAAACATCACTCAATCGCAATTTATCACTATTTTTACGTACCTCTTTACGGCAGCATAAAAATTCTCTCAGTAAAGCACGATATTATGGTCGACACTTTTATCATTGCTTAGGCTCATGAGCGTTTAGTATCATGTGTCCTCAACGGAATAAAAATGGCTGGGAACACCGGAAACGGTCGTTTGGGGAGCTAACGGTTCTACATCTACATAATACCCCGTGAGATGCTAACGCAAAGAGGTGACATAAAAATATCGATAAACTGCGATTGAGTGGTTTTATGCGACCAAGAAGCAGGGTGTTTGGTAGGGGGTGATTAATCATCAACATGCGGCCTGCAAGAAGAATCCCACATGCACACCGCATGGTCATAGAAATATTATGCAAAATAATAAATTTTGCGTGCACATTCATGAAAAGGCAAATATTGTCATGTAATCAATGCAGTTATAGCTAATCCATGCAAGATTAAAACAACGGAAAAATAAAAACACGCATTGAGTCGACCGAACGAGAGACGCCATTAATTCTATTAATCGAGACATAGTCAAGGGCGTTCCCAGAATCAAAACTAGGGGGGGGGGGGCAAGCGATGATTGTTCAACTTATAGGTAAGATTTAAGCATGGGAAAGGTAAATGAAATCAACATTTTAAGGAAAATTTAACAGCTCTCTATTAGTTCTCAAAAATTAATTGCTTGAAAAACTATTATTTTCCTTAAAGACATTTGCGATTTTTGCTTCTGGGGGGGGGGGGGGGGGAGCAGCTGCTCCCTCCTGCCCCTCGTTGGGTACGCCCATAGACACAGGGGCTATCCCTAATAGTCTGAGGAAAGAATTAAGATTTTTATCTCTCCGTTTTGCAGTCATTTCCTTTATTTTATTCTCGTCATCACCTTAGCATGATGGTAAACGTAGAATGTGTTTTACGTAATCTGAGAAAAACCTTCAAACTTACCATGTAAATTTAGCCTCTACGCTCCTGTAAAGATTCCCGTATTAGATGGCTTAACATATTGGAAACGATAAACTTTTTGACATAGCCTCCCATCACGAATCTGGCAGCCCTGCGCAGTACTCTATTGATATCTGCTATCAGCCCTACTTCATTAGGATCCCACACACTAGCAGCATATTCTAAGTGAGCACTTACTAGAGTCAAGTAGCTTATCTCTTTCAATTTTCTATGGCATTTACCGACAATTCTTTTATAAAGCCCAGTTTACAGGTGGCCTTCCTGCATCCCGGTTAAGACTTATTACGACAGACTCAAGGGGTAAATCTTCCCCTGGAGATGGAACTTCCATCGGGAGAAGCTCAGCGCCGCGCCGCGCCATTGGATAGTAACCACATCGCACATTTCCCTAAATCTGCCATATTCCCTCAAAAACGTCCACCTAAGGAAAATAGTTGGCGCTCCATGGTTTATCAGAAATAAGGACTTACGCAAGGACCTTCACATAACACCTAATCTCCACGATTCAAAAGAAAATCTAACACACTTGAAGAAATTCCTCAGCCGTACCGAAAATGAAAAAATAGCCAACCTCTGGAACTGTGCACCAAATTCAACTTTTAAACACCGAACTCCTAACTCTGTATTCCTCCCAAATCATATCCCCTCCCCCTAAAAAAATCACACCTCCAGAAATACTAAAATAACATAACGAAAAAACACACCAGACACGAACTTTCCAGAAACACACAGGAGACAGCAAGAAGGCTGGGACAAGTGATAGAAATAAAACCAGAAATTCCGGCGAGGCGAGGATCCCACCAACTGACCTCGGACACCCTATACACCCCAGATCATGGCTCGCGCAGGGTTCATGTTACAAAGACCATCATTAGCTTCGAAAGAAAATATCAAGTTACAAGGCAATCATAGGAGCGTGTTTCACCCCTCCCTCATTCTAACCAACTGAATTTTTCAGCCTGCCTGCTAGAACACTCTCCGTTTCTTTAGGTCAAATGCTGTACGACTCACAAATTGGGCCCAAAGGAGACTAGCAATGACGAACCGAATTGAACTTCTTTTGGATTGAAGTATTAGCTGCATGCAAGTTATTAACCCTTAATTGGTCACTTCGAGTCATTTTGACCCGACAGGATTTTCTTAGATGATTTTTTAAATAAATAACGTCGTTCGAAAATGGAATTTTTTCTAGTCGATTATTTCTTGTAATTCTACCGCTGAGTAAAGTTGGACTTTCAACCGTGAGCGTAACAGATTTTTGACCCCTTTCAACCGACACTTTATTCTGTTTTAGTCTAATATTAGTCTGTTTTATATAGCAGGCTGATTTCTTCTTACGTTGGAAAGCTGAATACATGTCCCTCTTTTTATAAAATTCATGTTTCTATATATGTTCTCTGCGTAAATATAAATACCGTATTCTTTGCATCGGCCATAGTTTATGCAATGTTTATTGTAACTAACTTACTACAAATTTAGCAATAAAAATGTTTGAACCTAATTCGGACAACTTACTTAGTGAGTAGCAGTAGGTATACGACACCAATATATTAACAATTTTTTTTAACCCAATAAACTCAACTCAGGTCGCAATGATCCGATGCATCAGGAATTGCACGACCAGTTATGCAAGTTTTCGGAAGCGACGAATTAAGGGTTAAAAAAGAAGGTCAAAAATGATGTAGCTATATACTTATACACCACGAGAAAGCAGTAGGGCAAAATTTCATATTTTCGAAGCAGTCAAATGTTTCCAAGGGTCTATCCCATGCTCCTTAAAATTCCAAGATGATGGCTGCATAGCCCAAGTCTAAAATTAGAATCAAGTCGCAATCTCAGGTATCCGGGTTCTAATCCTACTCAAGACAATTTTTTTACCCTTGTGGAACATTAGCATTTTATAAACATTTTGGTGTCTCATTCTCACCGGTTCCGAAAGTAATATGAGGACCAATGCCAGAATTCGACTCCACTTCTCCAAGCGATCCGAACACATTCCTAAGCAGGACTATCCCACCCGGCCTTTCGGTCGCCTGCACCCACGATATCCTCACAGTGCGGTGGTATTGTGCCCGGAGACTACTACTCCAAAGGGCGTTGGCGTGAGCAGTCATCGGAGAAGGGCCAACTCAACCCCGAGCGTGCCCAACACCCTTTGGACAAAGAACGTGCCTTAACAACTCCACCACGGTCAGATAAAATCCTCTTCCGTCCCAAGGGATCTGATTCGGAGAGTGATTGCAATTTTTTTTCGTGATTCAGCGCTGGCAAAATATTGATGTTTCAGGTGAAAAAATAATCGCTAAGTTACCGTTAGAACATCTCCTCAAGTGGACTCATCACTCCCAATCGACAAATTGTCTTATATCGTTATTTTGGTTTTTGAGCTTTAAATACTTTTCCGGCACATTCAAACCACGTGCACAGAAACAACTCAAGATGCTAACTGTTATGAAAAACCTAAGGGTCTGACGGTACAACTTAGTTCGACGAATTTACAATTGTTTTCATCGGGCAATATGGTATAATGTTAACAGTCGTAGAAGGACAGGTGGAAGGAAAGAGGTGTAAGGGACGTCCTTGAATGCGTTACATAGGACAGGTAATAAAGGATGTAAAAGGAGAAGAAATATTTAGCTTTGAAAAGGTTAGCGGATAGGAGAGAGGAATGGAGAGCTGCGTCAAACCAATATTAGGATTGCTGACTTATGATAATGATGATGATTACTACATTACAATATATTCTATCTTATTCAATTTTCAGAGGTTAATATATTTGACCCTTTTTCATATTTGCTTGTGCGTCATGAATAAAAATTTTACTTCGCAGAAATCAAAAAGGCTAAATTGTGTATTACCTATCGATAGAGAAATATACTTATAAGGGTATATCTACTGAAAAAAAATCTGATTAACTATTAACCGTAAATTACAGTTGTAAACTCCACACCGTGCCATATCATGCGATAAACCATTCAATATAGCTGTCTCCTTGTATTTATTTGCTGCTCGGGCGATTAATCTCCGAAGAAACACGTTATGAAGGCATAGTAAACTACTGTCATCACTTGGAATCAAGGGCGTAACTTTGGGGGGGTTCGGGGATGGATCCCCCCCCCCAAGGACTCAGAGACATAAAAAATACGTATAACTATTGTCTATTTTAGTTTTGACATATGATGATTGCATCTGCTTGAAGTTAAAATTTAAGTTCCAAACTACGTCGATGGTTCATGAATTTCAATAGTGCAGCGAGCAGATCAACGCCACGTGAATTTTTGGTGAATTTTGTTCATGCAATTTATTGACCACGAACATGCTGAAGCACATATCATTGCCTTATGCAATTATGTTACATTTTTTTGGATTCCTTTTTCTCCAAAGCAAAATAATTATTTAGCCAATAAGGGCAATGTTTTTCACGAGATACACTGCTCATTTTACTAATTAATCAATGTGTTAGCAAATAAACTAACCTTTACTCTCCTTCATGTTACATCCACTATGCGTAATTGTAAAGGTATATTTTCATCTCAAAATTGCAACCGATTTGCCTCGTCGGTCGAGTTGCATCGCTTCTGAGCGTGGGAGCCGTGGTCGACGCCTCCTGCAGGCTGGGCATAGGCCTCACCTACCAATACGAAGGTCGCTGATTCGAGTCCCGCCAGGGTATGTCGCTCCTATCGAGGGCATGGATTTCAAGTACGCATAATTGTTAAATATTATGTAAACCCTCGCGGCTGAGCTTAAAGCCACCGAGTGCGTCCACCGGGTTGCGGATGGTGGGTCAACCTTTAGATATAGAGGTTAGCTGCGAGATAAGCGAGTTCTCTCGTCGAATAAGCAGTCGTGGACAAAAAGCGGCGGTGTTCTGAGGGGTATTGGGCAACCCTTGGGTAAGGTAGACCATTTAAATGATACCGACATCTGTGAAGATACCGTGACTTGGCGACTGGGGGCCGCCAACAATTATGCCTCTCATCACCCGGGGGAGAGGGCAGCAGCTTCTTCACAAAATATATGAAACAAGTAAAGAAGGATGTGAAACAGAAGAAATACGTGCGAAAGTAAAGAAGGGCAGTTGAGGGGGAGACCAGTCTCCCTTGTGGAGATGACTGCTGGGGCGGCGGAGTAGTGATTGAGATACCCGGCCGGATTAAAACCGAAGTAGCGCACGGTACAGCGACACTGAATGAGGAGCGGGTGGTGTCGGGATGGATGGAATCGCTTTCATCTCCTCTCGCTGTCGTCCATTCCTGGATGAGAGTTGTATTGGTGAGATGGTTGGCCTCCTCCTTCTCACGTGTAACCCGTAACCGCTCGATAATTCAATATTTTTAAAATTAATTGCCTCATCATCAAAAACAGATCAATAGGGCCTCTACATTGTGGTTTACATAATCATCATCATCATCATCATCACTGGTCAACAATCCTATGTTTGGTTTGACGCAGCTATCCACTCAGTTCTCCCATCTGCTAATCTTTTCACACCTACTTATTTCCTCTCTTTCATATCCTTCTTTACTTTTTCTATATGTTTTGTTCGCGGTCTTCCTTTTCGGTTTTTTCCGTTTCTTCGGTTTCCGTTTTCCGAGGCCTTCCACTTGTCCCTCGACGATTGTCTTCATCAGGCCATCATTTCTCAAGATGTGGCCTATAAGGTTGTTCCGTCTTCTTGTTAAGGTTTTCATGAGGCTTCTCTTCCCTCCTACTCTTCTTAGGACTTCCTCGTTACTAACTCGGTCGATCCATTTGATTATAATCATTCTTCTGTAGCATCACATTTCGAAGGCCTCTATCATTGCTTTCTCCGCTACGGTCATTGTCCATGCCTCACTTCCGTATAGGAGCATACTCCAAATGTAGGTTCTTAAAAATTGTTTCTTTACTTCTATATGTTTCCCGCTGTAAGCAGGTCTCTCTTTTTGTGGAATGCTCTCTTCGCCTGAGCTATTCTGCTGATAATTTCTTTCTTACTTCTCCCGTCACTAGTTATCTTGCTTCTCAAATAACCGAATTCATCCACCTCTATCAGTTTTTGCTTCCCAACAATGATAGAGAATTTCCCAGATATGTAGCTACCCCGATTATCCGGCTATCTCTCTAACCTCCAGCTACTGTATATATGGAGAAGACACTATATATACTGGATAAGACATTCTTCTTCAGCAACAAAGGTAAAGATGAGGTTTTACACATCATTTCTATCGCAAATCCTACAGAAAGACAGATAGAAGTAATTTTCCGTCGGGATGAGATTCATTATGCTAAAGACACTTTGTTCCTTCCACTCTTTATTTAATACTCGGCAACCGGTTTCGACGTATTCTATATCATTTTAAGCGCCACTTCCTTGATAATTCCTGCTAATTTAACAGTTTGTGACGTGCAATAAAAGTGCGATCATCAATATTTACTTGAAATTTCAATGGAAATCACGTTTTCTTCGTATGCAGTTTCCAAATGAACAATATTTGAAGGAAATATTCTTGATAAAAGGTTGGCCCCAATCATGGATGATTCGCTCCCAAAAAAAAGAAACTCTTATACCTTCTTTACTCTCCGATCCCTGACCCCAGGATTCTACTGCGAAAACGGTCGTCTTATGACACCGCGAAGCGGACCTGATATCGATAAATATTCTTTTGGTTTGTCGACGACGACCATTTTCGCATGGGTCCTATGGGTCAGGGATCGGAAAAAAGAAGATATAAGAGTCTCAGCTGGTGTCTCTATAGCAGGTCTTTTTGTTTTAGTCCCAGGAAAACAACTCACTTTTTCGAGGTTTGAACGCTTTTAATAGAAGCATGGCCTTAGATCGTATCCAAAGAAAACGAAATGAACACCAATGAAACTTACATTTACCATGTCTGAAAAATCTCCATTGTCTTCACCATAGACCATTTGAGAATCGGTGTCTTGAAGCAAAGCATAAAAACGGTGAATGCTGAGCGTAAAAACCCATACAGTTGCAATAACCTTACCGCCTCGCGGCTAACCCAACTCCCGACGCGCGATCCAAAATCATTGTTATTTCCGGCGTCGCAAACTTATCTCAAAGATAACTGTATAAACACCTCAAGAAATCTTCAAAAAATGCTCTCATATAATTATTCCGCGTGACTTTGCCGAAAACACATTTGAAACTCTACCTAAATGTAAAACTTTGTCGAAAAGCAATATTCGCCATTTTGTAACTGCAATGCAGTTACTGCATGGTAGGAATATATCGATGATATTCATTAAGATTACGGAAACTTAAAGAAAAAACACCATGGCAACAGATTATTTGGTTTTTTATTCCGCAAGAATCCACCTATAACTTTACCATCTACTTACTTTGGAAGACTTTCAGAGAAAATTGAGGACGGGCGTTTTTATGGATATTTGCGCACGTTTGAACCTCTGTACCTCAGTAACGGGTGGGATCTATGTCAAATGAAGTACATATCCATAAATTTCAATCATTTTTAGTATACCTGCGAAGTTTCAAGTTTATAGCTCAAAAAAGCCATTTTGTTATTTTGTCCGGCTTTTTCCGATTTCCGCCCACTGTGCGACGGTTAAAAAGGTACTCCAGATGAGCAGGCTTCGAAATTCGAATAAAATGCCTTCGTTTCTAGATTGAACCTTTCCTAGTGAATATCATTCGACGGCAACTTCCTTTTCCACACGCCAGACTCCATTCCCAGCTGGTTTCGCTGCCAAAATTCCATCCGAAAAAGACCCTTCCTTACATTCCAGCCTGAGACTCCAATCTTCCGGCCGCTACCACCATCAACAGGTTAAAACCCTTTTCCGCGTCGAAAAGGAAGGCAAAGACGAGCGGCAGATCTTTTCCTTCGTCCTTCCACGAACCTTCATTTCCTCATTCCCACTCCAATTCACTCGATTCCCCTCCTAAAGGAATTCCAACGACACCAACCCGAAGGCGATGACACCATCTCCAACCTTCAATTTCCCTTTCTGCAATGGACACTACATGGAACATTTCGATAAAGCCGCACTTGACAAAATTAACAAAATGGGCCACATGCTAACGACATCGAAGGACTTAGACTTTTCAGGTAGATTTCCTATTTCTAAGCCAAGGCAACTACAAATGATGACAAGGAGATATGAAGGCGAAAATAAGACGTTTTCGAGCGTAATTGTAAGCATTAATGTTACGCGCGATTTCGTTCGTAGCATTTATGGAAAATGTTACAAAAAGATTGTTTCCAATCTATAGTGCAACAAATATTCCTATGCTTGGCACACTTTTCCATGAATTGTGAGCCTTTAAGTTTAGAAATTGATGTGTCAGCAATGTGTGCTTAGAGCCAATTTGAAAAAAACTAAACAAATTTAACTGAATATGTTAACTATTAACGTCAAAACTTGCGATTTACATACTTGAATCGAATATTATGACAATCAATTTTGAATCACTAATGAAATATGTCCATGAGTTCCTAGCCATCTAAAATATATTATTCGGAGTTTTTCAAATGTGAACTTCGTGATGTTGGTTATTAATTAGGTATCAATAATGACAGCTCTGAAAAAAGAATTCATATGGATTGAATTAGTACAGTGGCTAGAGTGTTGGCTTCTCAACGTGCGATTCAGGGTTCAAATCCCGGAGGTGGCATGGATTTATCAGAGATTGCCCGATCCCTGTTTTACTGCTTTGGGAAGGGTACTTCAAGTGCTGTCCGTCGGTTGGGACGTTAAGCCTTTGTCCCTTGGCGCCTTTCGTTAAGAGCAGGTTATTGCCTACGCCGGGTTTCTCTCCACCCTTCCTTCCATAGCCTTCCCTCATGGCGAAAATGACTTCAGCTGTCGGTTGCCTCCTCCAATAACCATTTCATACCAAGAGAATTCGCAAAATATTCTCCCTTCAATAGTTCACTCCACCTCATACCACTTTTCCAGCAATCCATATTCAATTCAATTCAATTTGTTCAGTCACCATAAGCATATGAATAATGCATGGCTTTGTCAATATATTACATGTTTTACACTTCATATAAATAAAGAAACATTATGCACAATATCAAAACAATATGAAAAATACAATGCATACAATTTACATTTTTTTTGGATTAACACATGTCAATGATACATTTAAATTAGTTTGCATTAGAAAATCATCTACACTATAGAATAATTTACATAAAAGTAGTTTTTTCACGGCACACTTGAATTTAAAGGAACTTTTGAAATTTTTAATATAAGTAGGAAATTTATTGTACATGAGTATTCCCTGATGATCTATCCCTTTAATCGTTTTATTTACTCTGTGCTGACTTACATGGAAAGCATTTTGGCTTCTCGTATTATGACTATAAAGGTCTCATTATTTAAGAAAATGTCTTGATTTTTGTTAATAAGAGACACTGTTTCAAGAATGTATATACAAGGAAGAGGTAAGATTTCTAGTTTTTCAAAAATAGGTTTGCTGGGAGCTCTATTATTAGATTTGTTATTATGTGAATAATCTTGTTTCGAATTTTTAATAATTTTGGAAGGAAGATAGAGGAGACCCAAAAGGGAATACCATAATTGAGAAGTGACTGCACATAGCAAAAATATATAGTTCTCAATACCTGAATGCAAGTGATCTTATAACCAAGTTCATAACCATAACTAGATTCGTCATTAACGTCAAGGACATAATGAGTGATCACTTTGCGATTTAACAACTGCATCATGAGAACTAAACTTCATGACAGAAACCCGAGATTCTTAATCTTTATAAAAAAAATTTAGGAACAAAACTTAAACCGAATAACTAGCTCTTTTTTGAACCACCAAAAAGTTCGTGGCTCTATTGTCGGGGATCTGGATCTGGCGTGGGCCCAAGAATCTGGGGAAGAAGTGAACTTCCACTCTACTCCACTTCCTAGGAGTTGGCAACTCCCGCAAAGTAACTCTTGGAAGCGCGGTGTTAATGGCCATAGATACAGACTAGAGTTCGAGTTTCAAACGCACTCCAAGCGATGCCAGGCGCGGCTGTCCATTAAACGAAAAATCGAACTCGCGATAGTGGCGGCGGCCAAAAGACAAGGCGACGACCATCCGGTTAACTTAAGGATAGGGAATCAAACATTTTAAGCAGGTGAAACATCACCTATCGTCTGCAGTTGCACATGACAATCGCGCACATATTAAATAAATAATTCTGTTTGATATAAAAATGGACGATTTATCAACTACCGACGGATATTACGCTTTCTTCCGATGATCTTTCTAAAAATTTTATTCTATTTAGTCCACGAAAGGGTGTTTTCAACATTTCCATTTCAATCCTCAAAATAATTGCATTTTAATAATTTATCAAAAGCAACTACAAACTTCCTTGTTGCTCATGGTATTGGCTATTATATTTACATGGTATTGGTATTGGTATTATACATGGGACTTACTATATTTTACATATCAACATATGTTTGAGGACTAAAAGACTTGTACGGTACAATTTAAGGTATGAATAACAAAATTAAATATCTATAATCTACGTTATGTACCCACAGAAAATTTTATGCCTAACATAATGTTTCATCTGAAATTACTGTTGAAGCATCGCGAAAATGTCTCATGCTTTTTATTAGCTATCCTTCACACGGAATGAAGGATTAGCATATGATCGCGAAAGTGCCGTCATAGCTTCAAGTTGTGCTACTCAGGAAATCATGCAGGGTGAAACAAAATTTTCAACACGAATATGAAACGTTACTCAACATATTTTCAATTTGAATTATTTACCAGCAATAACAACCTACCCATATAATTGGTACTGCTGCTTTCGGTGGACCGGTAACAAACGAATATGTTCAAATTCAAATAGACATCAGAAGTACCACCATGTCATCAGTATACCAATATATTCTTCCGTTTCATCTATTATTTTTACAATTAAGACACAGCTCCATCGAGTGAATAGAGAAATAGAGAAGGGCAATTTATTTCTGTGTTTCGTCCTGAACACTGTCTATATACGACAGATTCAATATTCTTCCATTGAATTTCCTTTTAATAAATTTTCTATCAGTATTTTACACCCAAATAAACAAAAGTGAATGACAAATCTATGTTGAATTTCATAAACCAGAACACACGAGTCACTCGTTCCAAACAAGTAACTTTCAATTTAACCATGATTAAATTGAAAATTTAGCCACAATAATGCTAAAATGTGATTACTAATATTCAGTCATATGAATCCATTTAATTAATACTTCTTCAAGTATATTCGACACATTCCTACATCTCGAATATTTAAAAAAAATCTCCTCCGGTTGAAACAATTGCTCTGTGTCCTGTTCATTTAAAATAAATTAATGTATTAATTTCACGCATTTATTGAAATCAGCCTTTCGGCAATGGAGACAAGTTTCAAACTAAAATTTGTGCCTCAATAAAAAATAGACGAAATTTCACGAATAGGTATCAAGACAATGGCACTCCTGAATGCACCATCTGAATAATCTCAAATCTAAATTTCGTGAGCACGCAATTGCTTTCAAAAGTAGGATCAAACGAGGCATTGCATGTGTATTAGTTGCAGCCAAACCAAATGATTCACCATCCAACCGTATTCACATATTGTCTGCACTGGCAGTTGTTTCCCTACAATCCATTTAGAGAGAAGATAATACATTCGCCATCGGGAACGAAATCTGGAAATTATTTAAGCATTATACTATTAAATTTAAGCCATGAATAGGATGGAAATGGCAATACATGCATCGACAAAGCTCGATGATATTCCTTATTCAATTGGGAAGCACTTATTCAACGTGAAAATGAGGTGGTTTAACTTTGATACACCATAAAAAAGTAATGCCAGCCTCAAGAAACAATAGTGCACGTCATTAACACATCTAAACAAATATTGGATGAAAAAGGATTTAAAAGGAAAAAGTTTATCCCTTCTAAAAAAAAGTACTTTTCAACACAATTTTTATGTAGCCTCCAAATAGTTCTCCATTCCTTGAAAAGAACACATTTAATCCACTGAAAATTTTAATTTCACAATGAAAACAGTAAATAAAATCGAAAAACAGGTCATCAGTAATTTAAATATATTTAATGGCATAAGGGTACCGTATTGGTCGAAAGTAAGGTATTCAATATGGAATCCAGAGCAGAATGGCTCATAAGTATGCGTGATTATGCAATGGGCGCACCGAAACCGTTAGCACAAATGTAACACAAAATTGGCTGGAAGCCGCTAGAGGCTCGGAGGCTAGATGCTATATAGACTAGAATTGCTGGAGCAATTGAGAATAGATATCTTTCAGACCGACACGGAGAATATCATATAAGAACCACACAAAGTTTCCACGTCCGACAGGAATGATAAATTAAGAGAGAAATTTTTCCGAAAAGTTAGGTAGAGGAATTCGTTTTTTTTCCCCCGAACAATTGAGTAGCGGAATTAATGTTGGGCGGTTGAAAGAAATAAATTCCCTAATCCCGTGCTCTTTGCTGGTTAAAAAAGAGTGAACTATGGGAAGTGAGAAAAGCACTTCAAGGGGTATAACGCTCAAGATAGAAAACAACTGTTAAAACAGGGTCAATTACGCAGTGAATTCACACGAAATGATCACCATTTAATCCAATATAAATCGAAACAATGATGAATTTGCCTTATTGAAGTAACGCCTCTCATTAAGAACAAATATCTCCCCCAACAAACAAAATATTTACGGTGCGCAGCCAAAGACCACAAAAGGACAAAGGGAAACTAACCCTCAGCCGGTGACGTGCGGTCTGAGAGACCACTACGTTTCTGAAAATATGAATATTTTCGAAATTGCTATTTCAAAATATCTATAATCCTCTTGAGCATCTTAATTTTGTATAATAACTGCCTATGCCTGGGTCATAAGATGAATCAAACATATTCTGTAATGGTGGATGCATTCATAAATCATAGTTTTTACGAAATGCATTTTATGAATTAAGAAATCAGTACAAAAAATATATTTGAAGACTTTGTTTCGGTAAATCGGACAATGCACTATTAAAATTTAACGTTCCAGGTCAGTGCTGATTTTCGGGTTCCTCAGCCGCGTTGGTTATTTTTGTATGGCAACAGTTTCGGGAGCCATCCTGCTCCCATCTTCAGGTCGAAGGTCAAAAACGAGAACTTCTCACGCAGGATGGCTCCCGAAACTGTTGTCATCCAAAAACAGCCAACGCGGCTGAGGAACCCGAAAATCAGCACTGACCATGAGCAACGCCGCGGAAATCTACGCCAGAATTTAACGTTCCTGTTATTTATTTCCGAAAATTTGCAACTGAATTTTAGTAGCGGTTAGTGAGACCTCACGTCACTAAATTGGAAAAACCAATAAACGTAATGCTGGTGGAAATGAATCGTAAAGTTATTAAAAACAATTCCCAGTGATTTTCAAGAATAATGATTAATTACTTTTTGAGGAAGCTTTTTTAGCTGCATAACGTGGATAATTAAGTACTTAATTAAAAAAGGTACGATAGTAATAACAATCTAGTGTTTTTGATATCAGTTTTTTGATCCTGTTTCGAATAATAATTTTTACTGAAAAAGTTGGTTCGTATTGGAAATGCATAATATTAAATATAAGTTTTATAATAGTTTAGAAGTCAAAGAAACATTAAACTAAGCAATACAAATGGCTTTGCAACGTTTTATGAATTTTTGTTTTATTGCCGTCTCCCAGACCGCACGTCACCGGTAGTGTAACAAGAATTGCACCTCACTGGTTAAGGGCTAAATTTCCTAGAGAAGCCATAGAAGTAGTGCCATTAACTTTGTCCTAAAACTTTTGAAAGTGACTGCGCAGTTTGCATCAAGATAATAAACTTCACAGAGACTGTGGGTAAAAGAGGGATTTATTGGGCTATGTTCAGCATTAGAAAGTTTCTCCTTTAGTTTGTGGATTAAAAGAAAGTTGACAGAATGAAAGCTAATAGGTGCAGTATAACGCACTAATATTTCGAGGTCTAATATGTTCTGAAGAGCGGAAATGGATCCTTCGGGATCCAAGAGACTATTGAGATACATTAGGTCTTTTACTATCGCTTTACAATTCTTTCGTGTTTATTTCGCAGCAAAAGTTGTTGATCTAACATTGCCTACTAATTCATTCCATGCATTCCCTACTAATAACCGAGTCCATGGAATACTAGGACCATGCTACATCTGAGGACAGGTACTTACTTTCTGGGGGTCACTTATGTTTTAGGTATCAAGGGAAAAAATTATATAAAATTTTTTTGTGTACTTTGCACTAGAATTTACTGACTGATTCAATGAATCATCATACTTAAATATCTTTTCTCGATGCCTGTGTTCCATATATGAGCTTTATTTCTTCTGAGAAATTATAAATAATATTTTATCTCTAACGCATACTTAGACTTAATTTGTTCTCCAATGTTTGTATTATACAGTAGTTTATAAGAGACTTTATTATACATGTTAAAATTGTACAGAGCAAATTTTTAAATCCAGCTGGTGAATCGCATTACTCCTCAATTTAATTCTGCCATTTTACGAGACGTAACATTTGCGAGGCCCCGTAAACATACCTCCATAAAAAAAGGTTCCAAACAAAAAGCAAAAATGGCTGACAGAAAAACCTTATTGCTTGCAGCAGAGGAAAAAATTACAACTTCAAAGTGTTTACAAGATGCTCAATGAGACATATTGAAACTGCACGGAGTAAATCTATGCAACTATCCAGGGAATCGCATCATACCTCATTTTCATCCTGCCCTTTCACGAAACCTAAAATTTACGAAGCTCCGAGCACACTTCTTTAACCCATTATTGCCCAGGAGATTTCTTTCTAAAATTGAATCTCGTCATCTTGTAATCATTCCTCCTCGTTTATAAGCAAGGCACCATCTGATTCAACAAGACCGATTAAATCCTAAATATGAACATCCAATTTTCACAAGACCATTACGTGGTGATTTCTAAATAGTTTTTGACCAGCCATGCAAAAGTGAGCAAAAAATTCAAATATTGGCTAAAACAATTGAAATAACTACAATACAATTTAATAAAGGCTCTCTTCTGTCATATTCAATTAAGAAATTGAATAAAAACCAATAAAAAGTGTTTATGAATCTTTAACGTATTACGTATCTGAAGATGCATCTGGGCTTTAATGGGTTAATAAAAAATCCTCCACCCAGAGTGAAAAAAGGTTGACAGAGAGATCTTAATGGTTGCAGCAGAGGGAAAAATTACAACAGCAAAGGCCATCCTAATATATCCAAGAGCGGAAATGAAACCCTTTTGGGGCACGCGAGCGAATCGAGACATACCGGGTCTTCTTCTTAAGCACCCAAACACGCGCCGGCATAACCCCCAACTCCTGCATTCCGTGAGAGGGTCTTTTAACGGGAAATGAATGCTTAATGCAAGGCTGCACACACGCCGCGATGGCCGGCAATTCAGAGAGAGGTCGAGATTCGTAGCGTTTAGCGTTTAGAGTAGCAGCAGCCTCTTGGACGGAGGGTTTCTAATGACCCATGAAGGTCGGATGGTGAGACCCATTAGCCCCTTGAAGCACATCTGCCCTGCATAAGGCTCCTGCCGCCCTCTTAAAATCATAATTACCTCCGCGATGCTTTGAGCACGGACGACCGCTGTTTTATTCATAAATGTCGGTATCCGTGGGGACTGACTAACATCACTCGAGCAAAATACGGACTGTTCCCAGAGCGCTAACCGAAATGCGCAATCGGGGGTCAACCAGGTGACATAGTTAATTCAGATAATTAATTCCCTAGGGCCGTACTCTTTGGTGGGCAGAGGGGGGTGAGAAGTTACAACGCTAACACGGGGAGTATTACACGAAAAGAAGATAAAACACTAAGAGATTAAACAAAAGATTGGAATACTGAGCCTAGTAATGTTCGTTGATGGAAAGGTTGATGTAATTGGTCGAACGTCAGGGGTTCGACTCGAGCAAATCCGCGAGATGCGGGAGTAAGAGTGAATTTTTTTCTTAATTTTATAATTATGTCTATTTCTTTTGCGTGAGTGGGTCACTGTCGTAAGCGAGAGCTTCACAAACCTGTGTGAGTAAGTGCGTGTGTCCTACGCGGACATTTGTTCCTTGGAGCAAATCCGCGAGGTGCGTGAGAGAGAGCGTGTTTTTTTATTAATTTTATAATTTTGTCTATTTCTTTTGCGTGAGTGGGTCACTGCCGTAAGCGAGAGCTTCACAAACCTGTATGAGTGAGTGCGTGTGTCCTACGCGGACATTTGTTCCTTGGAACAAATCCGCGAGGTGCGTGAGTGAGCTGCGCGTTTGTTTATCTCTTAGTGTTTTATCTTGTTTTCGTTTATTACTCCCCTTGTTAGCATTGTAATTTCTCACCCCCCTCTGCCCACCAAAGAGTACGGCCCTGGGGATTAATTTTCTTTCAACTGTTTAAAGGCCGTAGTTTGTTCAATCACTTATATAGTTAATTCAATTTGCTCACCGATTCAACCCCAAAGGTTGGTAAGAATGTGTGAGGATACAGATCGTCCTTGACTAAGCCACAGGTATATGAACTTCACATATTCGAGTCAGATTGGGTAATTTCTTTCCCTGAACCACTGCAGGCTTTTTCTTTCTTGTTAACCGGAGGAATTATCCTTTCCTCTAAATAAAAGAAGTCTACCTTCCCAAATCCTATTCAACTCTCAGACTGAATCACTGAGTGAATCAGATTAACAGTTATGTCTAGCGCTCAAACATTCATCATTTTAAGACCATCATAATAAACCGAAACAAAGTCTTCAAACATATTTTCTCTCCTGATTTCTTAATTCATAAATAAAATTTCGTAAAAAATATAATTTATGAATGCATCCATCATTACAGAATATGTCTAATTCATCTAATGACCCAGAATTCCGGCTGTTGATGCCCATTAGCGAAGCTTATCAGCCCATCGTATCCCTAGCACACCTCCTCTCCCCTTAAAATCGCTCCCCCATCTTCGCGATCGTTTGACCTCAAGCGACCACCCCGTTAGATTTCTGTACTCATCAACTTCTCCACTCTAGGGTGCTAAATATCGGCGAAGTTCCTCCTTCCGTTTTAAAAAGATACTGTTAAACAAAAGCACTCTCCAAATCCAATGGTATAAAATGGAAGGAATTACCGAAAATGAGAATGACGAAGATATCAGTGCGGTTTAATTCACATTAGGGTAATGGATTTCATGAACGAAGAGAAAATACAAGGAGTGAAAATCCATCGTTTTAATATTTACGTTTTATCGCACTGTATCACTAAAACTATAGACAACTGCAATTAATGTGAAATAAATATGGAATATTTGTAATAAAGTAAGTATACCTTTATTTACAAAAATCTAAAAGTTTCTAGATAAAATAAGCCTTTGACGTACAAAATATGATTCCGAGAAATCAACAGCTGCTCAACAGAGAATTGAAAATAAATTTTTAAATTTCACCGACCAAGGCTCATGCTTCTGTGTATGAGTGTATGTGTAGGCTTTAAAAAATAATGCTAAAAGAGTGAATAAAAACTTAGAAGCTCAGGAAGTGGGCCAAGGGGTTGTGAAATGCCAAAAGCAATCGTACGAAGGCATGTAGCTCAAAGGATTGGAATACAGGGTCTTCACTTGATTGGCCACGCAGAGAAAGTGGCCAATCAAGCGAAGAAAGGTTTCGAATTTCAGATCACATATAGAGCATGTTGTGGGCAAGCCATAAGGCGAGCTACTTTGAGAATCTCCGAACCGAAAAAATTAGGAGAGGTATTAACTAATTGTCCAATTGCCTTCCTCATGGACCAACGCATCGAATGCAAAGTGAATCCTCACTTTAATAAAAAAACAGGAGATACATTGAGATGGAGCATATGGACATGTAGCAGACTATGAAGGATAAGATTAAATAAACCAGAATAATTATGCGAGTGTTAAAACATAAGCTGGTCACATAAACGAGAATTGAGTGGGGAGCTGTTTGAAACCATCCCTATTTTTCAACTGTTGTACTACCCATAGTTCCATATTGCTTTTTAATTTGGTCAATATAATCACGGGCTAATCTAAAATCCCTTGATTGCATCCCTTGCTTAATTGCCAAATTAGTCAGACATAGAGTCCTATATTTACGTCCTCTGATGCAGTTCTGTCTTCTCTCTCCTTATCTTATCTACAGAACCTTTGACTTAAAATGGATTTAAAATTTCTTCATAATACCCCGAGCTCGACTTCTGTCTTCCCTGAGCCTCTTTCTCTGTTGAGCTTTATAATACCAGCTTGTTTCACCCGCTCTTTCCCTACTCTTTCATTTGCCTATTTCGCCTCTCAGGATATCTCCCTAACCAAACACTGTTTTTCTTTCTCCGCCTCTCCTTCCATTTAAACTCACTGCCACCCAAATTTTCTCCTTTTTTTTATCATGCAATCATTTTACCGCACAAAACACGTTCCTTCCGTAAGTAAATTGAATGCTTTCTTTCCTCTGGTTAATTCTTTTTTAGTTTTTTTGAATAAATAATTTAAACTTTGTTTTTCGACAGAATGTTTTTGTTGAATCATTGCCACGGTTTCTTTGATCTTCTGATCTGACGTCCAGCGGTGTAATGGCGCAAGAACGCGGCGGCGCATCTATCCTTTTTCCTTCCTCTCCAGCCCCTCCCCGGGTGATCGGGCGGATCAAGCCACGGGCTTGGGCCCCGGCCCTGGTGTGTTGTATCCTTGAGAGGGTTCACCTAGAACCCTCATATTTCTTGCCTCAAAATTCTAATACGTACATTCGCTACCAGAACAAAAAATATGTAATAAAATGTAAATAAAAGCTTGTAATAAAAAAAACAGTGATGTTTCACTTCTAAAAAATTGTAAGGAAAATGCGTTCCGGCACTGCTAATTTTTGCCATGACATCAATGCTGACGTCAGAAGATGACGTTAACCGTCGAAAAAATGGTCGCGATTTAACAAAAATTTGTTAAAAAAAAGCTATTCTTTAAAAATGATCAGCATATTTCACGAATTATCCCTGGAAACCGCTATCTTTGTTAGTTTCTAACCTTTCATTGTATTGTGTCTCGTTTCTTGTTTTTGGAAAAACCTTTTCACTCCAAATTGGCGTCATGGCTGTATGTGTAAAATGATCTAAATAAATAAAAACTTATGCTCGGATTGATTACAAGATGATGACTCTTCATGAGCTCTATTCGAAAATTAACTAACATTTCAGAAAGTTAATTTCGATCGGCAAATATGGGCTTGGAACTCGCTGACTTCATCTCCAACGGAAAATTGAAAATTAGCTCTGGAAGATGGAGAAAAAAGTCATCATAACGGCAAAACTGCGCGCGCTTATCCGTAAAGGTATGCGCCGGCAAACCAATTTCTAAATGGAAAATCCTGCTATGATGATCTCCTGCTGCAAGTTCCATCACGCTGAAGCACTCTAGATTCCCAGTCGAGGCAAAGGAGTTGACCCCGATGAAACTGCATGCCATGAGCGCTTAACGGCCAAACGAACTTCGCCGGCGATAATATTTAAGCTATCGTTGGGACTCACCCACGCGAGCACACTACGCGAGGTGCAAACAAATTCGGCAGTGCAATCCACAGCGGCAAAGTAACTCTCGTTATACCGCTAGAGAAGACTCCATCGTGACTGAGAAACTCGTTGCAAATACTTATCGCATATTCTGCATGCAAAGGTTAGCAGTTATAGGTGAAGACTATTGACGCTGAAAAGAAAATTAGGGCAACACAAAATGTGGAAAATGCAATGACTTTTTTTGACTTAGTTGATCATCCAATGTTATTTCATCACACCACTCAAACAGATAGCGTGAAAATTCTTTGGGCACATCAATATCTCACTGTAAGTGAAGAATGATACCCATTATTAGAGTGTTACAGCAATTATTAAGAAAGTTACTGGGCACAAAAGTAGGGAAATACAGCGGAATTTGATGGTGTCTTTCGATAAAGATAAATGTAGCTTTAAAGTTTGTGTCACATTCAAACCGAAGATATTTGACTTTCAACTTTGATTAGCATGAAAATAAAGTCACGTTGAATTAAAGGCTAAAGGTCAGTATACTCATCGCTCAAAAATACGTACTATAATGCTGTATCTATACTTTTTACAAATAGAATTACAGACGTATATTATTAGATAATTATGATAAAATTACAAAAATCTTCCCAAATTTGGTTAACAGATAAAATCTTGCTTACATGTATCAGAATCATCCCCGTTTCTTAAAGGGGCTTATAATGATGCCACTTATGAAAGGAATCGGAGAGGGTCATGCAGATAAGTTTCCGTGAATATAATAAACATGAATAAAAGCTGAATTAAAAACTGCTACTACTGAGCATCCACGGTTTTTATACGAATTAGGCTGGGGACAGATAGAGACACGGCTACACTATAGGTTTACTATATTTATAGATTTTTTAAATTTTACTTAATACAAAACTATGCTTGCCCTGAAGATCACCTTTTCTACCAAGGTCACTCGTATGAATTTTGAAACATTAGATTCTGACCTCAGGTCATTCTGAAGAAACAAGTTGATGTATCACTAAAATATTTCCATCTATAAAGTTCCTTTCGGGAAATGCTCCGTGGAAAACATTTCTTGCTCAACGTTTCACTCCTACTGGGAGCGTTTTCAAGAGAATGAGAGGGAAACGTTCTCGTCCCGATGCTATATGAGTGGGTTGGAAGGCAAAGGGTACAAGTGATTGTATTCCCAAACAGAGTTAGGGACAAAAATTAGGTAAAGAAATAAACGAGATGAATTAGATAAGTATTTGATGTAGTGCATTTGGTTTTCTACTCGATGTCAGCTCAAGACAGAGACTCACTCGTATCCCTTGACCACCAAATTTTGTATATTTATTGTAACAATTGACTTTACCCTACTCTGTTGAGAAAAAATATCACTTGTATCCCTTGGCTTCTCACCTCCTAATATAGGATTCGTTGTCCCATTGTTGATCCGATTTTTAATTTCCCAAGGAAGGCAATAGCCGTTGAGCATCAGATTGGGCCAGGAACCCTTTTCATATGCGGCTGAAGTTATATCCATCCTCCCTATTGAAGGTGTTTGGCCTTTCCGCTATTTAAACACCTTCACGTATAAGGCGTGGATGGTAATCTTCCGTCTTTGCCAACGTCGAATAAAAATAAAATATTTAAATTGGATTAATAATGACGGCCATGGGAGCAACTCACTTAAATATATTTACAATCGCCTAAGCACAAAAAGAAAATTTTCTGATAGATAATAGTAATAATAATACTAATAGAGTAACAATAATGGTAATAACGGATACAACCGGTCGATTAGGGGTGATGCGCTGTCTTAATAACAGGCCAAAAAATGCCATTTTGAAGCGAAAGATAAAACTTATTCACGCGGGAAAAAAGCGCAAGGAGATAAACGCACACGGCATTGGAATCCAGGGCGGGAAGATCATAGCCGTTATGCCGTTAAGATAATCCTCGAATAGATTCTCGCGTACACATAGATAAGGGGCTGGGCAGAGAGCAGCAGAATTGTAATGTGAAAATCATTTTGGGGTCCGAGTGTAAATGTTGGGTGTTTTTGCTGCGCCACCCACAGCACTAAGCCGAAAATCTTTGCAAATGACATTTTAAGCTGCAAGGATAAACCCACGAGGACGTATACCAGATCTCATTCTCGGATATTTGAGGATGGAATTTTGTGTGAAAGTCATATCCAAATCATTTTACTGAATTTCGCCGATGACCTGAATGACCGCAATAAAATTAACTTATGCTGGACGAATTGGTCCAGACAGACAATTATTTTCTCTTGACATATTAATCGTTGTTAACTAAACTATCACCTTAAAAGTCATAGGAATTTGCCATTAAATTTTCCAAAGTTGCTATTAAAAAACACATAACCTGCGATATATAATTTTTATATTTGAGATAAGGGCAATTATTGACCAGGGTCTAATCTAAAGGTCATTTCCAAGATAATGACGTAGTTTTACAGCAGCGTTTATCATTACTTGTCCATAACAATCCTAAAATTTATTTGGCTGCTATCGTAACTGGTTAAAAAATGCCTTAGCATCAATCGGTGTTTAGGTATACAAACCAAGTACCATAAGGCAAAAAATAGGATGAGACAATACAATTTTATAAGTAATTTGAATTTATCTTCACCCGTCCATAGAAATCCGACAGGGAGCGATGCGTCATATTAAACTAAATTCACTAATGAGACGAGCGGTATTCTCTGCATCATAATACATAAATAATGTCCTCAAGTTGAACCGGCTAAAAAAGAAGTATATTCTTAATATAAATGAAGGAGAAGGATATTCTAAATTTAAAAACGATCTATATAATTTTAGATGCCAGATAAAATGGATTTTCATAAGGATGAAAGTTTATAAGCAGCACAATTCTTTAGCTGTCTCCAAATTCGTTAGCTGCAGGTTATTAGTAGCATTTTTAGCTGTCTCCAATTACAAATTACTTGATGAACATTTTTTCATAGCTCTCGACTCGAGAAATATTTTATTAGTTGTGAAACGAAAAAATCTAAACAACTAGAAATAGCACTCGTAAGCTGAATATCTAAATAAATAAAATATTATATGCAACTTTCTGTTTGTTATGCATTCGTGATTCTTAGCTTTCAAAAAATATCTGGTACGAGGAGTCTTTGAACGCGTGGAAAACACCGGATTCCATTAATACTCTTCATCGTTGTAAGCAGAATTTGTAGCCGACACATTATCATAAATTAAAGTGAGAGGCATCTCTGTCATGCGTAGAGCAACTATGATGTCCATCACAGTTTAAGAGATTGAATCCAAGACAGTTGGTTGGGATATCACTGAAATTACGTTTACCGATAGGAATTCCTATTGTAAAGGGGAATATGTGAAATAACGCTAAATCCTTCGGAGGACCCATACAGTTCTCTCAATGTGTATTACATTGTTTACCATTATGAATTTTACTCCTATACAACGTAATCTATTATCTTAATAATTTCAAATCATAGGGAATTTGTCAGAATTTTCCTATTTCTCAAGCATAAATTAAATTTGCAGCCGAGAAAATAAGGTCTATCTATCATGCCCGAATATTTATCTTCACTGCCACAACAAAACGCTCATTGAAGGCCATTATATCGGTGGAACCTAACGAAAAATGAAGAAAGACAATCACAAAAATCCATTCCCTGGATAGAGACAACCTAACCCCACGGGATTCGAACCCGCGACCTTCGATTAGGCAGGAGAGGACCTTACCCCGCCGCTACCGAAGCCGAAATTTACTAAATGATAGCACATACTGTAAGCGAGTACTCTCACAGCAAAAAGAGGTCGGTGTAGCGGAACGTCTTTTAAAACATCTCGTAAATTGAAAATCGTCTGATTAGAATTCCACGCACAGATCGAAATGTGAGTTTTGACTCTGATCTAGCAGATAACACAGATAACATTCCAAGACCGATTGTTATCAGTGAGATCAGACCCTGAACACGAGAACTTTCACGAGGGAACACCCATCTTTCTTTCCATCCATCAGCGAAATTCAATCAGCGAGATAAAACGGGCAGGACAACGAGATCGTACCCTGATGGTGTCAAGAGCAACGAGTTTCGGGATGGTATAAATCGCAAGCGGCGCCCCAAGTGGGGGATAACGGAATTAGGGAGGGAATGACGCTGCCCAATATGACACTCGAAAATATAAGGGACAAGGAATGGCGGACCTGTGCAATGGGAAATTTGACCTTTGCGCAAATCCGAGAGAAAAAATTGTCCCTTTCAATTCTTACGATCTTTAAGAGATAAATACAAGGTACGAGCGTGCTGCGCCCGCTCCCAGCGGGCTTCCCCCTCTCTTTCCAATGCAGGTCCACAGAGGGATAGGCGCGTTTCTAATTTTAAATTGTAGAAAAAAAGGCAGGGTCTTCTGTGCAAAATTAATTGGAATGTTCATGTACAAATTGAGGCCAGAGGACCTCTTTAAACACAGCATTGGAAGTAATTACACTATCCTCTATTAAACGCACATGATGACTCACACTTACGTATCAACAGGAGATTTGAATGTGGAATCAGCCGCATTTTGATAAAGGTTATTTAAAGAATGCGAGATATTGTATCAACTGTATTGAAATTGTATGTACTGAACAAATGTATGAGTTTGTGCGCCATTAACGTCAGGAATATTTACAGGTTTTTGTTTTTTTTTGTTTTTTTTTTCAATTATTTCAAAACCAATTTTAGGAAACAATAACAATATTTAGGAAGTAAGATATGCCGTCGCATGTTCTCTGATAAATTCTGTGCATTTTGGTACCTCATTTGGTATCTATCCAGTAGAAATAATATAGAAGATGTTCAGAAAAGAAAGATGACCAAATTTTTAAATTTATCGCGAGTTCGGGGAGTGCGACAATCGGGGAGTGCGACAATTGTTTCATATCATATTGGTATACCTTCCTCTGAACTATGATACAATTTTCAGCTCTATTCACAGTTTGATTTGCCTGTGGCAGTCGCTAAGGTTAGCGTGACAGCTCCTAACCGATTTCCTCTGTTCTTCACGATGCGACTATCCCTGATAAAGACACTTGAGAGGAAAAAACGCTCTGACGATCCATTTTCCTAATTTTTTTACCGGTGAAAAAGGGCCGGAGCATGTCACGCGCAATATGCAAGGAGCCTCAAGCGAGAGCAACAATGTGAGCGTACACCCGTGGACATCCTAGCAACAGTACAAACCGTCAAGGACCCCGTGAAGTACATACTAGCCCCTTTACATCCACCAGAGAAATTTTTAATTTCTCAAGCCAAAAAATATTAGAACCACGCGCTTCTTTTTTTCAATTCAATATATCCAACCGGAATAACCATCGCAGAAAAACACAGCTGAAATTATGAAAAGAACTTCCTAAGTTTTCATGGATTTTTTAAAATAACTTCCTAAGTTGAATTGTAATAAACACATAATTGAATGATTACCTATTATGAAAAAATAATAGGCTTCATGATAGAATAGGCTCACATGAATAATATATAGGAGCGCTCGAATCGGATGTGCCCACTGCATTAAGATTGAAACGGGAAAAGCCGAGATCACGCGATGGATCTGATATGTCTGATTGACAGACTATTACGTCCCTTGCGTCTGTTATCATCTGTTAAAATTAGAATGGCGATTTTATTTCCATGTCTTAAATAAATGTTTACGGAGAAGGAGAAATTTCATAATATCCCCACTTATTTTCATGTTTATTACTTCCATGTCCCATCATTATTGACAGGGAAATTGTTGAATCGATATTGGCCCTGGGCTTCTCATTATCAGGCATCCGTAATATGCCTTTTTTTGCAAATATTTCACTAAATAACGTACCAGGATGCAGAATCCAAAATCGAATTAATCACGATCAAAAATTGAATAATCAATCTACTTTCACTATACAACAGGTTTGTGGTAACACTACGGTGAACTTTTAACTTAATGAATAAAAAATCCTTATTATTACGGACAGGACTACTATAGGAAACAGCCAAAACCTAAAAGGTCTTAAGTAAATAATAAATATAGCAGCACAACGAGACTCCATTTCTATTACCACACACATTATACCTCAACAACTACCTGGTTCGTTTCTTCCAATATTTTCACTCCTAGTACATGTTATACACCAAAATGCCATACCCTGAATAAGGTGGGATTCGGGTTTCCAGAGATTTTTATGAATTCACAATGGCACGATGTACATGTACCCAACTTCGCGGAGCAATCGCGCCATTAGCGGACAGCAGAGCGATGGATTGAAGTGCAAAGTGAAAAAAGAAAGCACGAAGAGAATACGAAATATAAGGACGCGAATGACGAGTGTGACTGACTGACGGATGACCTCAGAAAGCCGAACAAAAGAGGACTGATGACCACACAAAATGGAAACCACGAAGATCCCCCATCAAATTCGAGCGTTTTTTAGAAATTTCACAATCAATCCCACTGTTATCACGCAAAAGGGGGAGGAAAATTAAGACTTTCGGGTAAAAACTGCTACGATTGGTTTGGGGATGTTTTTCATGATCGAGTACATTCAAAACGATAGCTACATTTATACTGTGTCACTGTAAACTTTTATACTTAGAAATCTCTGACCTTGATTCGCCATATGGCTAGGCAGAGCATTTCGGTACTTACATCATATGTAATAGGAGTGGAAATGTTGGAAGAAACGTACCAGATAGTGGTTGAAATGAAACGTGTGTGGCTCTAGAAGGGAGCCTTGTTATGCCGATATTTTTGTAGATATTTGGTTCAAGTCCGTTATTTTTTGGCTGCCCTCTTTAACAAGAAGGAGGAAACGAATTTTAATGAATGAAAACAAACACTTTTCACAACCTATATAAACTCCAGTGCCCACCACATCTCTCATTTACACATCCCTCAAAAGAAAATACTTTACACTCAATTACCTACGTCATCTCACGTGCTTCATGGAGGTGACAGCAAAAAAAATTCTTCCCTCATTCGTCCGAGCTTGTGAAGCTTCACAACCCCTAAAACATTTCCCATTTTTTTCTCCAATCCACCCCTAGATGTCCCACAAACGCGAAAAAAACTCCCACGACGTGAAAGGACGTCACGTTGAAGGGACCTCCACCGTGCTCGTAGGACAACGAGGCATCGCTGTCCCCTCCTCGTGAAGGGTCGTGCTGACCAGGACATGCGTCGGTACGACCAGATTACGCGCGACTTAAGCCCCCCCCCCCCTTCACAGATGGCGCTGGGTGATAAGGCGACAGCCCCGCAATGGGAAACGGGGACCAAAACTGATGGCTCCTCCCCTGGCTGTCACGGTCCCGTCCGCCAAAACTTCTAATCTAAGCGACGGACCCGAGCTATCGGATTCATTTCGCAGTGCGAGATAAACATCGGGTGATCCGAGGGAGGATGTCACGTTACCGGAACACGAGTTGATGGGCGTATCCACGCACGCATGGGGAAATAAAAAGGAAGCGCTTTCAGGGAACGAAAGAATGGCGGGATGCGAGCGATTCGAGTGGAAGCCGGTTCATAGAAATATTTACGAGTACTTTAGCGCTAGAATTCTTCGAGTGGGTTATTATTCGTTAAGGAGACGTAGTTGTGTCACGCGTGTTCGATTACGGTGTCCATAAGCGGAGTAGGGTTATAATCTTGTTAAGGAGACGTAAAAACGAGCTTTGTCAATTATGGTGTTCATAAACGGTGAAAATAAGGAAAAAGTCACTCGATAACTCGTAAAGAGAGAAGAAATTAGCACAGAGCAAGCTCATTTCGCCGTTGAAAATGCTTCAGATCGCTTTAGAAACCGTTACGAAAATAGATTTGATGACATTAGCGTGAAATTTCAGTACCCGTGCATCAATGACGGCATTCTTAGAAAAAAACAGCAAGGAATTAGTTGAAGTTAGCGTGAGTTAAAATAAACGTGAAGGTCGATTTGGAATAAAAGGGAAATTTGATAAGCGAAAACCTTTGGAACGCGCATTACCTTTTCAATTTTTTTCATCCTCAATGCAATCGTTTTTGATAGTCTCAACCGTGAATCGTGGAATAAAAAACCTCGGAATGAAACGTTACATGGACATAAACAGGAATTGAGACGGTTACTCCGGAAAACAATAAAATCTGCAGATGCAAGTGTGATGGAGCGGAATTTTTCCAATAGAAATAAATACTTGCAATTTTTTCCCAGATTTCTATGTTACTACGTCATGCATGAAAACCTGAGCCAATATATACAACCTAGGTAAATTATTTATTTCAATACTCCGGAAATACTTCTATGCGTCTAATCGAGCTAAACTCAATTTCAATACCTATACAACACACGGGATTTCTGAACTCATACATGCTTGGCTTCCACGCTCCCTTAAATAAGCTACTATAATAATTTTTTAATGGCTGACGTCTGATTGAGAAAAAAATGCTGCTGGAATCGTGCAAATTCGCGCCCAGGGTAAAACAGATATTCTGGCGTGCGGATATTCTATACATCCCCAATTGATTGGTCCAAATGTTTGGGGTAAGAAAACTATGCCTAACATGAAAACATGTACATTCCGATGGGGAGGATGTCCTTGTTTTCAGCTTGCGATGAGGCGAATTCACTCATTGAGGAGACAGCAAAACGCACAGAGAGGAAAAATATGTGAATGTAACACACAAGCACACAACATCGACCCACTGACAACTGGTCGACGGAGGACTTCGAAAATATCGCGCGTTGGATCAGACGAAATGGAAACGGCGACAGCTCCAACACAAGTGCGTGCGTGTTTTGGAAATTCCGAAAAATATGGCCACGAGGTTTAAAAACTACGACATAAAAAGTGAAGACACTAAGATGAAAATAAATGTCGTTTTTTACAGATTGTTTACAGATTGTTGGTGGTTTAACACTAGAACCGCGGACGGGACTTTTTTGTCCCATCGCCCTTTGTAAATGTTTGCCATTCATGTACTAGAGGTTTGATTCCTTTGAAATTTACTGACTTTTGCTCATTTTTTATGCTCTTTCAAATGATTATATTGAAAATATTGTATGATGTTTGATTCGCGTGAAAAACGACGATTTACCTAGAACCGCGGGATGGGACTTTTTTGTCCCATATGGGGAAAACATACAATTTCAGTTTTTTTTTGTACACTTATTTTGTATTTAGCATAAGAACAGTTTATTACGAAGGGGATCGATGCACAGATACCGTTATTCTGCCAGTTAGAAGCGCAGAATAATCTCTGCACTGCGCCGGCCGCCTACTCACGCAGCGCCGGTCGCGACACCTCTGCCCGGCGCGTCTGCAGGTCTGAGCTTGCTGTCAACAACACTTTTGTTGTCAACAACACTTTTGTTGTCAACAACACTTTTGCTGTCAAAATAAGTTTTCTGTATTCCTAGTTATACTTAATAAAATGCTTTAAACATTACCAAAACACGTTTTTTGTTCACACAAACCACAAAAAAACCGTCAATTATATTTAAACATGACAGGATCAACGTATTTTGTCAATGGGACAAAAAAGTCCCATACCGCAGATTTGGCGGGGTTGGGAAGTTCAGCGGTTCTAGTGTTAAAAATTAAGCGATGGTATTAGAATGTACAAGTCAGGAATCAAGTCAAGAGTCAAGCCAAGACTTGGATGAATAAGAATATTAATAGTAAACATTACTGCTGCATGATTTCGTCATAGTGGATAGAATATAATTAAGCTCATATAAAATGGCAAATCGATATGCCACTGACTGTCTCATCAATATTCGCAGCCCAAACTGTGATATGTGTGGATATTTGGCTTATTGGACGTAAAGTAAAAAAAAAATCATCGGGAGAAAAAATCTGAAAACTTGAAAAAGTCGATTAGTTTTCGAGATATATCGACTTGAATTAACATGGGAGCCTTATGGGACTAAAACATTTTCGATTTTATTTTGTACTTTTAAATGTTTGAGGAACATATTATTCAGTGGACATAAACAAGATTTTTGGTCAATTTTTTGGTGTGGTTGTCATTGCGACAAATTATTATTTAGTATTTTTTATTATTTTTTTTTCGTTTTCTATGCTTTTCTTATGAAAAAAGTTGAGGAATTTTTTTGACCTATTTGCAATAATCGTAGGAAAAAGTCCTTGAAATATAAGGTGTAGGATTTTTTGGTTGATTTTTTGGCTATCTTGAAATTTTCATATGTCAAAACAATTCCGAGGAATAAACGATTTCGATTTTACATTGTCGTGAAGGGCGAATTTTCAAACTCGGATTTCGGCGTTGAGACATGTGCCATATGAAAATTTGGAATCTTCTGGAAAAACGGTAGAGAGTACTTCGTACCCTCACGTTCTAACTGCTTTTCCCATAACCCTCTTGGTAAATTCATAGTTAAATTCCGAAAAATATCCTGCACGCGAAAAATCATTGTCGCCATTTTTTTGTGGAGCATACATTCTTGGATATCTTAGCAACCATTTCAGCTAGATGAATGAAATTTTCAGAGTAATAGCATCATTAAAATGGTCAACTTTTGCAATGGTGATAATTCCGCTCGATCGATTCATGTGTGAGTTATATCGATACCAATCTCCTTGGATACGCTTTAATCGCTAATAACTTTTTTGTTAATCAAGTTTTAAACATGAAAGTCATAAACAATACAACTGATAATGTCATTCATCCGACAAAAGTTAAATCAAGCGGATCGATTGATTAGACTCGAAGTAATGATCGATACAAGGTTGTATTCGATAGAGCCATTTTTGGGCTTATTAACATAGTTACGTAGATAAAAATTTTAACAATATGTAAGGAAAAGAATGAATTATGCGCACACATAAATTATTTAGATGAATTATGTTTCCTAATGGAGATACATCGATATGAATTTATATCTTTTTCTATTAGGCCCCCGTAAGAAATACACGCATCGCGTCTATCTACGTCACCAATATAAGAATATAGGCTAAATTTTGAATGCGGGGATAGTAGAGAAGGCAGGGATAACGGAGTGACCATAGAATGGAAGAGATATCAATAGGATTGCGGATTTTACAGTACATACGTCAGTATTGTCTAAAGTACGATTCGATTAGTACAGCAAATACGCAAATTGGCATAACTTGATAAGCGTAAACGTTGGACCAATGAAACTTGGTGAACGGGTACATCTTGGTATTCTTCACAATGCTCAATGATAATATGTATTGTATACAGTCTCACGTTTGATATATATCGAATCCACTTTATCTTAAAATATATCGAATTGCTATAACATGTAGGATTTTACATCCAAGGACATAGTTGACTAGGGATTAAATACTAGATACCCATAGACTGGATTTTAAACCAATAGCACTGCGGATTTTAGAGTACAGATGTCAGTATGATCGAAAAATCGATTCAATTATTATAGCAAATACACAAATTGGCATAACTTGAAAAGTATACCCGTTGGACCAATGAAATTTGGCGAATGTGCACA
Organism: Ischnura elegans; assembly: GCF_921293095.1. Taxonomy (NCBI): domain Eukaryota; kingdom Metazoa; phylum Arthropoda; class Insecta; order Odonata; family Coenagrionidae; genus Ischnura; species Ischnura elegans. The sequence continues at coordinate 78,322,215 of NC_060254.1, read as the reverse complement.
TCTTGTATTCCTCACATTGCCCAACAGAAATATGTTTTGTATGTAGTCTAACGTGCGATATATATCGAATATGCTCTTTCTTCAAATATATCGAACTGCTATAACATATAGGATTTTACATCCAAGGGCATAGTTGACCATGTATTATATAGTAGATACCCATAGACTGCATGTTAAACCAATAGCATTGCGGATTTTACAGTACAGATGTCAGTGTGATCGAAAAATCGATTCGATTATTATAGCAAATACGTGAATTGGCATAACTTCAATAGTTTTTCCGTTTGACCAATGAAATTTGGTGAATGGGTACATATTGGTATTCCTCACAATGCCCAATGGAAATATGTTTTGTATGTAGTCTCACGTTCGATATATATCGAATATGCTTTTTCTTCAAATATATCGAATGTGTATGACATATAGGATTTTACATCCATGGGCATAGTTGACCAGGAACTATATAGTAGATGACCATAGACTGGAAATAAAATTAATATCTTTGCGGATTTTACAGTAAAGATATCAGTATAATCGAAAGATCGATTCGATAATTATAGCAAATACGCAAATTGGCATAACTTGATTGCTATATAAGTTGGACCAAAGAAATTTTGGGAATGGGTATATCATGATATTCCTCACAATGCCCAATTGAAATATGTTTTGTATATGGTCTCACATGCGATTTATATCGAATCTTCATTTTCCAAATTATATCGATTTGCCTTAACATTTAGGATTTTACATCCACAGGCATTGTTGACCAGGAATTATAGAGTGGATGACTATTAACTGGAATTATAATATACAGCATTGAGGATTTTACAGTGCAAATGGCAGTTTAATCGAAAGATCGAATCGATTATTGTAGCAAATACGCAAATTGGCATAACTTGAGTAGTATATGCGTTGGATCAATGAAATTTGGTGAATGGGTACAACTTGGTATTCCTCACAATGCCCAATGGAAACATTTTTTGTGTATAGTCTCTCATTCGATATATATCGATTCTGCTTTTTCTTAAAATATATGGAATTGTTATAACACATAGGAATTTACATCAACGGGCAAAGTTGACTAGGAATTATATGGTAAATGGCCATAGACCGGAATTAAAATCAAAAGCATTGCGGATTTTACATTACAGATGAAGTATAGTCGAAAGATCTAATCGATTATAATAGAAAATACGCAAATTGGTATAACTTGATTCGTATATCCGTTGGACCAATGAAATTTGGTGAATGTGCACATCCTGGTATTCTTCACAAACCCCAATGGAAATATGTTTTGCATGTAGTGTCTCATTATATATATATCGATTCAGCGTTTTCTTAAAATATATCGAATTGCTATAGCATGCAGGATTTTACATCCGTGGGCGTATTTGACCATGAAATATAGGGTAGATGACCAAACGGGAAGATAAATCAATAGGATTGCGAAATTTTAATTTCACGTGTCAGTATACTTGATAATTCGATGATTACGGTAGCAAATATGCAAATTTTCGTATCTGTCTAACTATTGATGTTAAACCGAAGAAATTTTATGAATATGTTTATTATAGCAATGTTCATGCTGCACCAATTAAATATATTTGCTTTCCAAGCTCCGATTCGACACAAATCGAATCTACGTTTTTGTAAAATATATCGAACTGCTATTACTTATAGAATTTAACATCTACGGGGACAGTTGAACATTCTTTGGTTATTTCTCCAACTCAAGTTTCTTAACCGTATTCATATATTTATTGTAATCAATTCGTTTTGTTGTTATAAAACTTCCTTAGATATAAAAAAATGACAGCATTGAGAGACATACATCGTCAGTGAAGTCCGAACATTACTTCATTATTCGAGACATATTTATTCGGATAATCATTTCATTAGTCTCTGTTCGTTAACGTCCCTATAATTAACGTCCCTATAATAGCTGCAAACTAATTCACTGATTGTGTGATTGATACAAATTAGCAGCCCAAACTGTGATAGGTGTGGGTATATGGAATATTGGTCGTAAAAGTAAAAAAAAATTCATCGGGAGGAAAAATCTGAAATCTTTAAAAAGTCGATAACTTTTCGAGATATATCGACTTGAATTAACATGGGAGCCTTATGGGACTAAAACTTTTTCACTTCTAAAATATATTTCTAAATATGTGAGGAACATGACATTCCCTTGACATAAACAAGATTTTTTGGTTGATTTTTTGGTGTGGTTGTCATTGCGATGATTTGATATTTACTATTTTTTATGATTTTTTGAAAGTGCCCCATGCTATTCTTATGGCACTACGTAAAGAATTTTTTTGACCAACTTGCAATCATCGCAGGACAAATTCCTTGAAACGCAAGATACTAGATTTTTTGGTTGATTTTTTGGCCATCTTGAAATTTTCATATGTCGAAACAATTCCGAGGAATAAACGATTTCGATTTTCCATTGTAGAGGTGGTCGAATTTTCAATCTTGGATTTCGGCGTTGAGACATGTGCCATATGAAAATTTGGAATCTCCAAGATAAACCGTTAGAGGGTTCTCCGAACCCTCACGTTTGAGCTCACTTTCTCCGTATCCCTCTTGGTTAATTAATAATTAAATTCCGAAAAATGTCCTGCAAGCGAAAAATCATTGTCGCCATTTTTTTGTGGAGAATGCAATCTTGAATATCTTAGCAACCGTTTAAGCTAGAGGAATGAAATTTTCAGAGTAATAATATTATTAAAATGGTCAACTTTTGCAATGATGACCATTCCGCTCGGTCGATTCATGTGCGAGTTATATCGATACGAATCTCCTTGGATACGCTTTAATCGCTAATAACTTTTTTATTAATCAAGTTTTGAACATGAATGTCATACAAAATACGACTGAAAATGTCATTCATCCGTCAAAAGTTAAATCAGGCGAATCGATTGATTAAACTCGAAGTTATGATCGATACAAGGTTGTATTCGATTGAGCCATTTTTTGGGCTTATTTACATAGTTACGGAAATAAAAATTTTAACATTATGTAAGGAAAAGAATGAATTATGCGCACACATAAATTATTTAGATGAATTATGTTTCCTACTGAAGATACATCGATTTGAATTATTATCTTTTTGTATTAGGCCCCCGTAAGAAATACACGCATCCCGTCCAATTACGTCACCAATATAAGAACATAGGCTAAATTTTGAAAGCGGGGATATTAGAGAAGGCAGGGATAAGGGAGTGACCATAGAAGGGATATCAATAGGATTGCGGATATTACAGTACAGATGTCAGGAGTGTCTAAAGTACGATTCGATTAGTATAGCAAATACGCAAATTGGCATAACTTGATAAGTGTGTACGTTGGACCAATGAAACTTGGTAAACAGGTACATCTTGGTATTCCTCACGATACTCTATGGTAGTATGTTTTGTATTCAGTCTAACGTTCGATATATATCGAATCTACTTCTTCTTCAGTGTATCGAATTGCTATAACATGTAGGATTTTACATCCAAGGACATAGTTTACTAGGGATTAAATAGTAGATACCCATTGACTGGATTTAAAACCAATAGCATTGCGGATTTTACAGTACAGATGTCAGTATGATCGAAAAATCGATTCGATTATTATAGCAAATACGTAAATGGGCATAACTTCCATAGATTTACCGTTGGATCAATGAAATTTGGTGATTGGGTACATATTGGTATTCCTCACGATGCCCAATGAAAATTTGTTTTGTACGTAGTCTCACATTCGATATAAATCGAATCTACTTTTTCTTCAAATGTATCGAATTGCTATAACATGTAGGATTTTACATCCAAGGACATAGTTTACTAGGGATTAAATAGTAGATACCCATTGACTGGATTTTAAACCAATAGCCTTGTGGATTTTACAGTACAGATGTCAGTATGATCGAAAAATCGATTCGATTATTATAGCAAATACGTAAATGGGCATAACTTCAATAGATTTACCGTTGGATCAATGAAATTTGGTGATTGGGTACATATTGGTATTCCTCACGATGCCCAATGAAAATTTATTTTGTAAGTAGTCTCACATTCGATATATATCGAATCTACTTTTTCTTAAAATATATCGAATTGCTATAACATGTAGGATTTTACATCCAAGGACATAGTTAACTAAGGATTAAATAGTAGATACCCATAGACTGGATTTAAAACCTATAGGATTGCGGACTTTACCGTACAGATGTCAGTATGATCGAAAAATCGATTCGATTATTATAGCAAATACGTAAATGGGCATAACTTCAATAGATTTACCGTTGGATCAATGAAATTTGGTGAATGGGTACATATTGGTATTCCTCACAATGCCCAATGAAAATTTGTTCTGTACGTAGTCTCACATTCGATATATATCGAATCTACTTTTTCTTAAAGTATATCGAATTGCTATAACATGTAGGATTTTACATCCACAGGCATAGTTGACCAGGTATTAAATAGTAGATACCCATAGACTGAAAATTAAACCAATGGGATTGCGGACTTTACCGTACAGATGTCAGTATGATCGAAAAATCGATTCGATTATTATAGCATATACACAAATTGGTATAACTTGAAAAGTATACCCGTTGGACCAATGAAATTTGGCGAATGTGCACATCTTGGTAATCCTCACACTGCCCAACAGAAATATGCTTTGTATGTTGTCTAACGTGCGATATATATCGAATACGCTTTTTCTTCAAATATATCGAACCGCTATAACATATAGGATTTTACATCCAAGGGCATAGTTGGCCAGGTATTGTATAGTAGACACACAGACTGAAAATTAAACCAATAGCCATGCGGATTTTACAGTACAGATGGCAGTGTAATCGCAAGATCGATTCGATTATTCTATCAAATACGCAAATTTGCAAAACTTGATTAGTTTATACGTTGGTTCCATGAAATTTGGAAAATGGGTACATCTTGGTATTCCTCACAATGCCCAATTGAAACATATTTTGTGTATAGTCTCACGTTCGGTATTAATCGAATCTACTTTTTCCTAAAATATATCGTATTGCTATAACATATAGGATTTTACATCCAAGGACATAGTTGACCAATATAATTATGTGGAAGATAGCCATAGACTGTTAGTTAAATCAATAGCATTGCGGATTCAACGATACAAATGCCAGTATAATCGAAGAATGGATTCGATTATTATAACAAATACATAACATTGGCACAAGTTGAATATTGTATCCGTTGGACCAATTAAATTTGGTGCTTGGTACATCTTGGTATTCCTCACAATTCCCAAAGGTAATATGTTTTGCATGTAGTCTCACGATTGATGCATATCGAATATGCTTTTTCTTAAAATATATCGAATCGTTATAACATAGGATTTTGCATGCACGTACATAGTCGACCAGGAATTTTAGTGTTGATGATCAAAGATTGGAAGGTAAATCAATCGGATTACGTATTTTCAATGCACGTGTCAGTATACTTGATAATTCGATACGATTATGAAATCAAATATGCCAAATCTTTTTTGCAAAATGGAATATCTTGAGAATAACTATTTTTTAAGACCAAAGAAATTAGAGGAATCGTTACAATTCAGTATTTTACAAACTGCATTATGGATATTCGTTTTGCAAGTGGAATATCTTTATATATTTATCTAAAGAATCTGCGTTGTTTTTTCAGGAGTGGCTTATCACAATGCTTATGAACTTTAACAGTTGAAAAATAACCACATAATCAAAACTCTCTTGAAATTTTTAAAACCTATTTCCGATTATGTGTCAATGGTTAACTTAATGGATCAAAGAATCAATTATCCGTCAAATAAAATCACATTGAAAATAACAAATATTTCTAACAGTGAAAAATTTAGTTCCTTACCCTTTCAAAAACGGCGGGGAAATTTTTGAATATTTAACCACTTATGGGCACATGACTCGAAAATATGTGACACAACTATGTTTCCACCCCCCCTAATTACCCGCTTGATGAATTCAAGCGCCCAATCGACTCGTTAACGTCCCTATAATAGCTGCGATTTGATTCACTGATTGGGTGATTGATACAAATTAGTAGCCAAACTGGTGATATGTGTGGGTATATGGAATATTGGACGTAAAAGTAAAAAAAAATTCATCGGGAGGAAAAATCTGAAAAGTTGAAAAATTCGATTAGTTTTCGAGATATATCGACTTGAATTAACATGGGAGCCTTATGGGACTAAAACTTTTTCACTTCTAAAATATATTTCTAAATATGTGAGGAACATGACATTCCCTTGACATAAACTAGATTTTTTAGTTGATTTTTTGGTATGGTTGTCATTGCGATTAATTGATATTTAGTATTTTTTATGATTTTTTGAAAGTGCCCCATGCTTTTCTTATGGCACTACGTTAGGATTTTTTTTGACCAACTTGCAATCATCACAGGACAAATTCCTTGAAACGCAAGATACTAGATTTTTTGGTTGATTTTTTGGCTATCTTGAAATTTTCATATGTCGAAACAATTCCGAGGAATAAACGATTTCGACTTTCCATTGTAGAGGTGGTCGAATTTTCAATCTTGGATTTCGGCGTTGAGACATGTGCCATATGAAAATTTGGAATCTTTAGGAAAAACCGTTAGAGGGTTCTCCGAACCCTCACGTTTGAGCTTACTTTCGCCGTAACCCTCTTGGGTTATTCATAATTAAATTCCGAAAAATGTCCTGCAAGCGAAAAATCATTGTCGCCATTTTTTTGTGGAGCATGCAATCTTGAATATCTTAGCAACCGTTTAAGCTAGAGGAATGAAATTTTCAGAGTAATAATATTATTAAAATGGTCAACTTTTGCAATGATGACCATTCCGCTCGATCGATTCATGTGCGAGTTATATCGATACGAATCTCCTTGGATACGCTTTAATCGCTAATAACTTTTTTATTAATCAAGTTTTGAACATGAATGTCATACAAAATACGACTGAAAATGTCATTCATCCGACAAAAGTTAAATCAGGCGAATCGATTGATTAGACTCGAAGTTATGATCGATACAAGGTTGTATTCGATTGAGCCATTTTTTGGGCTTATTTACATAGTTACGGAAATAAAAATTTTAACAATATGTAGGAAAAAAATGAATTATGCGCACACATAAATTATTTAGATGAATTATGTTTCCTGATGAAGATACATCGATTTGAATTCATATCTTTTTGTATTAGGGCCCCGTAAGAAATACACGCATCCCGTCTATCTACGTCACCAATATAAGAACATAGGCTAAATTTTGAAAGCGGGGATATTAGAGAAGGCAGGGATAAGGGAGTGACCATAGAAGGGATATAAATAGGATTGCGGATTTTACAGTACAGATGTCAGCAGTGTCTAAAGTACGATTCGATTAGTACAGCAAATACGCAAATTGGCATAACTTGATAAGTGTGTACGTTGGACCAATGAAATTTGGTAAACAGGTACATCTTGGTATTCCTCACGATATTCTATGGTAGTATGTTTTGTATTCAGTCTCACGTTCGATATATATCGAATCTACTTTTTCTTAAAATATATCGAATTGCTATAACGTGTAGGATTTAACATTCAAGGACATAGTTTACTAGGGATTAAATGGTAGATACCCATAGACTGGATTTAAAACCAAAAGCATTGCGGATTTTACAGTACAGATGTCAGTATGATCGAAAAATCGATTCGATTATTATAGCAAATACGTAAATGGGCATAACTTCCATAGATTTACCGTTAGATCAATGAAATTTGGTGATTGGGTACATATTGGTATTCCTCACGATTCCCAATGAAAATTTGTTTTGTACGTAGTCTCACATTCGATATATATCGAATCTACTTTTTCTTAAAATGTATCGAATTACTATAACATGTAGGATTTTACATCCAAGGACATAGTTTACTAGGGATTAAATAGTAGATACCCATTGACTGGATTTTAAACCAATAGCCTTGCGGATTTTACAGTACAGATGTCAGTATGATCGAAAAATCGATTCGATTATTATAGCAAATACGTAAATGGGCATAACTTCAATAGATTTACCGTTGGATAAATGAAATTTGGTGATTGGATACATATTGGTATTCCTCACGATGCCCAATGAAAATTTATTTTGTAAGTAGTCTCACATTCGATATATATCGAATCTACTTTTTCTTAAAATATATCGAATTGCTATAACATGTAGGATTTTACATCCAAGGACATAGTTAACTAAGGATTAAATAGTAGATACCCATTGACCTGATTTTAAACCTATAGGATTGCGGACTTTACCGTATAGATGTAAGTATGATCGAAAAATCGATTCGATTATTATAGCAAATACGTAAATGGGCATAACTTCAATAGATTTACCGTTGGATCAATGAAATTTGGTGAATGGGTACATATTGGTATTCCTCACAATGCCCAATGAAAATTTGTTCTGTACATAGTCTCACATTCGATATATATCGAATCTACTTTTTCTTAGAGTATATCGAATTGCTAATACATGTAGGATTTTACATCCACAGGCATAGTTGACCAGGTATTAAATAGTAGATACCCATAGACTGAAAATTAAACCAATGGGATTGCGGACTTTACCGTACAGATGTCAGTATGATCGAAAAATCGATTCGATTATTATAGCATATACACAAATTGGTATAACTTGAAAAGTATACCCGTTGGACCAATGAAATTTGGCGAATGTGCACATCTTGGTAATCCTCACACTGCCCAACAGAAATATGCTTTGTATGTTGTCCAACGTGCGATATATATCGAATATGCTTTTTCTTCAAATATATCGAACCGCTATAACATATAGGATTTTACATCCAAGGGCATAGTTGGCCAGGTATTGTATAGTAGACACACAGACTGAAAATTAAACCAATAGCCATGCGGATTTTACAGTACAGATGGCAGTGTAATCGCAAGATCGATTCGATTATTCTATCAAATACGCAAATTTGCAAATCTTGATTAGTTTATACGTTGGTCCAATGAAATTTGGCAAATGGGTACATCTTGGTATTCCTCACAATGCCCAAATGAAACATATTTTGTGTACAGTCTCACGTTCGGTATTAATTGAATCTACTTTTTCTTAAAATATATCGTATTGCTATAACATATAGGATTTTACATCCAAGGACATAGTTGACCAATATAATTATGTGGAAGATAGCCATAGACTGTAAGTTAAATCAATAGCATTGATGATTCAACGCTACAAATGCCAGTATAATCGAAGAATGGATTCGATTATTATAACAAATACATAACATTGGCACAAGTTGAATAGTGTATCCGTTGGACCAATTAAATTTGGTGCTTGGTACATCTTGGTATTCCTCACAATTCCCAAAGGTAATATGTTTTGCATGTAGTCTCACGATTGATGCATATCGAATATGCTTTTTCTTAAAATATATCGAATCGTTATAACATAGGATTTTGCATGCACGCACATAGTCGACCAGGAATTTCAGTGTTGATGATCAAAGATTGGAAGGTAAATCAATCGGATTGCGTATTTTCAATGCACGTGTCAGTATACTTGATAATTCGATACGATTATGATAGCAAATATGCCAAATCTTTTTTGCAAATTGGAATATCTTGAGAATAACTATTTTTTAAGACCAAAGAAATTAGAGGAATCGTTACAATTCAGTATTTTACAAACTGCATTATGGACATTCGTTTTGCAAGTGGAATATCTTTATATATTTATCTAAAGAATCTGCGTTGTATTTTCAAGAGTGGCTTATCACAATGCTTATGGACTTTAACTGTTGAAAAATAACCACATAATCAACACTCTCTTGAAATTTTTAAAACCTTATTCCGATTATGTGTCAATGGTTAACTTAATGTACCAAAGAATCAATTATCCGTCAAATAAAATCATATTGAAAATAACAAATATTTCTAACAGTGAAAAATTTAGTTCCTTACCCTTTCAAAAAACGGCGGGGAAATATTTGAATATTAAACCACTTATGGGCACATGACTCGAAAATATGTGACACAACTATGTTTCCACCCCCCCTAATTACCCGCTTGATGAATTCAAGCGCCCAATCGACTCGTTAACGTCCCTATAATAGCTGCAAACTAATTCACTGATTGTGTGATTGATACAAATTAGCAGCCCAAACTGTGATAGGTGTGGGTATATGAAATATTGGACGTAAAAGTAAAAAAAAATTCATCGGGAGGAAAAATCTGAAAAGTTGAAAAATTCGATTAGTTTTCGAGATATATCGACTTGAATTAACATGGGAGCCTTATGGGACTAAAACTTTTTCACTTTTATTATGTATTTTTAAATATGTGAGGAACATGAGATTCCCTTGACATAAACTAGATTTTTTGGTTGATTTTTTGGTGTGGTTGTCATTGCGATAAATTGATATTTAGTATTTTTTATGATTTTTTGAAAGTGCCCCATGCTTTTCTTATGGCACTACGTTAGGATTTTTTTTGACCAACTTGCAATCATCACAGGACAAATTCCTTGAAACGCAAGATACTAGATTTTTTGGTTGATTTTTTGGCTATCTCGAAATTTTCATATGTTGAAACAATTCCGAGGAATAAACGATTTCGACTTTCCATTGTAGAGGTGGTCGAATTTTCAATCTTGGATTTCGGCGTTGAGACATGTGCCATATGAAAATTTGGAATCTTTAAGAAAAACCGTTAGAGGGTTCTCCGAACCCTCACGTTTGAGCTTACTTTCGCCGTAACCCTCTTGGTTAATTCATAATTAAATTCCGAAAAATGTCCTGCAAGCGAAAAATCATTGTCGCCATTTTTTTGTGGAGCATACAATCTTGAATATCTTAGCAACCGTTTAAGCTAGAGGAATGAAATTTTCAGAGTAATAATATTAATAAAATGGTCAACTTTTGCAATGATGACCATTCCGCTCGATCGATTCACGTGCGAGTTATATCGATACCAATCTCCTTGGATACGCTTTAATCGCTAATAACTTTTTTATTAATCAAGTTTTGAACATGAAAGTCATACTCAATACAGCTGATAATGTCATTCATCCACCAAAAGTTAAATCAAACGGATCGAATGATAAGACTCGAAGATATGATCGATACAAGGTTGTATTCGATTGAGCCATTTTTTGGGCTTATTTACATAGTTACGGAAATAAAAATTTTAACAATATGTAAGGAAAAGAATGAATTATGCGCACACATAAATTATTTAGATGAATTATGTTTCCTAATGAAGATACATCGATTTGAATTTATATCTTTTTGTATTAGGCCCCCGTAAGAAATACACGCATCCCGTCTATCTACGTCACCAATATAAGAACATAGGCTAAATTTTGAATGCGGGGATATTAGAGAAGGGAGGGATAAGGGAGTGACCATAGAGGGGATATCAATAGGATTGCGGATTTTACAGAACAGATGTCAGCAGTGTCTAAAGTACGATTCGATTAGTATAGGAAATACGCGATTGGCATAACTTGATAAGTGTGTGCGTTGGACCAATGAAACTTGGTAAACAGGTACATATTGGTATTCCTCACGATACTCTATGGTAGTATGTTTTGTACGTAGTCTCACATTCGATATATATCGAATCTACTTTTTCTTCAAATGTATCGAATTGCTATAACATGTAGGATTTTACATCCAAGGACAAAGTATACTAGGGATTAAATAGTAGATACCCATTGACTGGATTTTAAACCAATAGCCTTGCGGATTTTACAGTACAGATGTCAGTATGATCGAAAAATCGATTCGATTATTATAGCAAATACGTAAATGGGCATAACTTCAATAGATTTACCGTTGGATCAATGAAATTTGGTGATTGGGTACATATTGGTATTCCTCACGATGCCCAATGAAAATTTATTTTGTAAGTAGTCCCACATTCGATATATATCGAATCTACTTTTTCTTAAAATATATCGAATTGCTATAACATGTAGGATTTTACATCCAAGGACATAGTTAACTAAGGATTAAATAGTAGATACCCATAGACTGGATTTTAAACCTATAGGATTGCGGACTTTACCGTACAGATGTAAGTATGATCGAAAAATCGATTCGATTATTATAGCAAATACGTAAATGGGCATAACTTCAATAGATTTACCGTTGGATCAATGAAATTTGGTGAATGGGTACATATTGGTATTCCTCACAATTCCCAACAGAAATATGCTTTGTATGTTGTCTAACGTGCGATATATATCGAATATGCTTTTTCTTCAAATATATCGAACCGCTATAACATATAGGATTTTACATCCAAGGGCATAGTTGGCCAGGTATTGTATAGTAGACACACAGACTGAAAATTAAACCAATAGCATTGCGGATTTTACAGTACAGACGGCAGTGTAATCGCAAGATCGATTCGATTATTCTATCAAATACGCAAATTTGCAAAACTTGATTAGTTTATACGTTGGTCCAATGAAATTTGGCAAATGGGTACATCTTGGTATTCCTCACAATGCCCAAATGAAACATATTTTGTGTATAGTCTCACGTTCGGTATTAATCGAATCTACTTTTTCTTAAAATATATCGTATTGCTATAACATATAGGATTTTACATCCAAGGACATAGTTGACCAATATAATTATGTGGAAGATAGCCATAGACTGTAATTTAAATGAATAGCATTGCGGATTCAACGATACAAATGCCAGTATAATCGAAGAATGGATTCGATTATTATAACAAATACATAACATTGGCACAAGTTGAATAGTGTATCCGTTGGACCAATTAAATTTGGTGCTTGGTACATCTTGGTATTCCTCACAATTCCCAAAGGTAATATGTTTTGCATGTAGTCTCACGATTGATGCATATCAAATATGCTTTTTCTTAAAATATATCGAATCGTTATAACATAGGATTTTGCATGCACGTACATAGTCGACCAGGAATTTTAGTGTTGATGATCAAAGATTGGAAGGTAAATCAATCGGATTGCGTATTTTCAATGCACGTGTCAGTATACTTGATAATTCGATTCGATTATGATGTCAAATATGCCAAATCTTTTTTGCAAAATGGAATATCTTGAGAATAACTATTTTTTAAGACCAAAGAAATTAGAGGAATCGTTACAATTCAGTATTTTACAAACTGCATTATGGATATTCGTTTTGCAAGTGGAATATCTTTATATATTTATCTAAAGAATCTGCGTTGTATTTTCAAGAGTGGCTTATCACAATGCTTATGAACTTTAACAGTTGAAAAATAACCACATAATCAACACTCTCTTGAAATTTTTAAAATCCTATTCCGATTATGTGTCAATGGTTAACTTAATGGATCAAAGAATCAATTATCCGTCAAATAAAATCACATTGAAAATAACAAATATTTCTAACAGTGAAAAATTTAGTTCCTTACCCTTTCAAAAACGGCGGGGAAATTTTTGAATATTAAACCACTTATGGGCACATGACTCGAAAATATGTGACACAACTATGTTTCCACCCCCCCTAATTACCCGCTTGATGAATTCAAGCGCCCAATCGACTCGTTAACGTCCCTATAATAGCTGCGATTTGATTCACTGATTGGGTGATTGATACAAATTAGTAGCCAAACTGGTGATGGGTGTGGGTATATGGAATATAGGACGTAAAAGTAAAAAAAAATTCATCGGGAGGAAAAATCTGAAAAGTTGAAAAATTCGATTAGTTTTCGAGATATATCGACTTGAATTAACATGGGAGCCTTATGGGACTAAAACGTTTTCGCTTTTTTAATGTATTTTTTAATATGTGAGGAACATGACATTCCCTTGACATAAACTAGATTTTTTGGTTGATTTTTTGGTATGGTTGTCATTGCGATAAATTGATATTTAGTATTTTTTATGATTTTTTGAAAGTGCCCCATGCTTTTCTTATGGCACTACCTAAATAATTTTTTTGACCAACTTGCAATCATCACAGGACAAATTCCTTGAAACGCAAGATACTAGATTTTTTGTTTGATTTTTTGGCTATCTCGGAATTTTCATATGTCGAAACAATTCCGAGGAATAAACGATTTCGATTTTCCATTGTAGAGGTGGTCGAATTTTCAATCTTGGATTTCGGCGTTGAGACATGTGCCATATGAAAATTTGGAATCTCCAAGAAAAACCGTTAGAGGGATCTCCGAACCCTCACGTTTGAGCTTACTTTCGCCGTATCCCTCTTGGTTAATTAATAATTAAATTCCGAAAAATGTCCTGCAAGCGAAAAATCATTGTCGCCATTTTTTTGTGGAGCATGCAATCTTGAATATCTTAGCAACCGTTTAAGCTAGAGGAATGAAATTTTCAGATAAATAATATTATTAAAATGGTCAACTTTTGCAATGATGACCATTCCGCTCGATCGATTCATGTGCGAGTTATATCGATACGAATCTCCTTGGATACGCTTTAATCGCTAATTACTTTTTTATTAATCAAGTTTTGAACATGAATGTCATACAAAATACGACTAATAATGTCATTCATCCGACAAAAGTTAAATCAGGCGAATCGATTGATTAGACTCGAAGTTATGATCGATACAAGGTTGTATTCGATTGAGCCATTTTTTGGGCTTATTTACATAGTTACGGAAATAAAAAATTTAACAATATGTAAGGAAAAAAATGAATTATGCGCACACTTAAATTATGTAGATGAATTATGTTTCCTAATGAAGATACATCGATTTGAATTTATATCTTTTTGTATTGGGCCCCCGTAAGAAATACACGCATCCCGTCTGTCTACGTCACCAATATAAGAACATAGGCTAAATTTGGAAAGCGGGGATATTAGAGAAGGCAGGGATAAGGGAGTGACCATAGAAGGGATATCAATAGGATTGCGGATTTTACAGTACAGATGTCAGGAGTGTCTAAAGTACGATTCGATTAGTATAGCAAATACGCAAAATGGCATAACTTGATAAGTGTGTACGTTGGGCCAATGAAACTTGGTAAACAGGTACATCTTGGTATTCCTCACGATACTCTATGGTAGTATGTTTTGTATTCAGTCTCACGTTCGATATATATCGATTCTACTTTTTCTTAAAATATATCGAATTGCTATAACATGTAGGATTTAACATTCAAGGACATAGTTTACTAGGGATTATATAGTAGATACCCATAGACTGGATTTAAAACCAATAGCATTGCGGATTTTACAGTACAGATGTCAGTATGATCGAAAAATCGATTCGATTATTATAGCAAATACGTAAATGGGCATAACTTCCATAGATTTACCGTTGGATCAATGAAAATTGGTAATTGGGTACATATTGGTATTCCTCACGATGTCCAATGAAAATTTGTTTTGTACGTAGTCTCACATTCGATATATATCGAATCTACTTTTTCTTAAAATGTATCGAATTGCTATAACATGTAGGATTTTACATCCAAGGACATAGTTGACGAAGGATTAAATAGTAGATACCCATAGACTGGGTTTTAAACCGATAGGATTGCGGACTTTACCGTACAGATGTAAGTATGATCGAAAAATCGATTCGATTATTATAGCAAATACGTAAATATGCATAACTTCAATAGATTTACAGTTGGATCAATGAAATTTGGTGAATGGGTACATATTGGTATTCCTCACAATGCCCAATGAAAATTTGTTTTGTACGTAGTCTCACATTCGATATATATCGAATCTACTTTTTCTTAAAATATATCGAATTGCTAATACATGTAGTATTTTACATCCACAGGCATAGTTGACCAGGTATTAAATAGTAGATACCCATAGACTGAAAATTAAACCAATGGGATTGCGGACTTTACTGTACAGATGTCAGTATGATCGAAAAATCGATTCGATTATTATAGCATTTACACAAATTGGTATAA
Source organism: Ischnura elegans (assembly GCF_921293095.1). Lineage (NCBI taxonomy): Eukaryota > Metazoa > Arthropoda > Insecta > Odonata > Coenagrionidae > Ischnura > Ischnura elegans. The sequence goes on along the minus strand of NC_060254.1, from coordinate 78,306,275 downwards.
CTTGAAAAGTATACCCGTTGGACCAATGAAATTTGGCGAATGTGCACATCTTGGTAATCCTCACACTGCCCAACAGAAATATGCTTTGTATGTTGTCTAACGTGCGATATATATCGAATATGCTTTTTCTTCAAATATATCGAACCGCTATAACATATAGGATTTTACATCCAAGGGCATAGTTGGCCAGGTATTGTATAGTAGATACACAGACTGAAAACTAAACCAATAGCATTGCGGATTTTACAGTACAGATGGCAGTGTAATCGCAAGATCGATTCGATTATACTATCAAATACGCAAATTTGCAAAACTTGATTAGTTTATACGTTGGACCAATGAAATTTGGCAAATGGGTACATCTTGGTATTCCTCACAATGCCCAAATGAAAAATATTTTGTGTATAGTCTCACGTTCGGTATTAATCGAATCTACTTTTTCTTAAAATATATCGTATTGCTATAACATATAGGATTTTACTTCCAAGGACATAGTTGACCAATATAATTATGTGGAAGATAGCCATAGACTGTAAGTTAAATCAATAGCATTGCGGATTCAACAATATAAATGCCAGTATAATCGAAGAATGGATTCGATTATTATAACAAATACATAACATTGGCACAAGTTGAATAGTGTATCCGTTGGACCAATTAAATTTGGTGCTTGGTACATCTTGGTATTCCTCACAATTCCCAAAGGTAATATGTTTTGCATGTAGTCTCACGATTGATGCATATCGAATATGCTTTTTCTTAAAATATATCGAATCGTTATAACATAGGATTTTGCATGCACGTACATAGTCGACCAGGAATTTTAGTGTTGATGATCAAAGATTGGAAGGTAAATCAATCGGATTGCGTATTTTCAATGCACGTGTCAGTATACTTGATAATTCGATACGATTATGATAGCAAATATGCCAAATCTTTTTTGCAAATTGGAATATCTTGAGAATAGCTATTTTTTAAGACCAAAGAAATTAGAGGAATCGTTACAATTCAGTATTTTACAAACTGCATTATGGACATTCGTTTTGCAAGTGGAATATCTTTATATATTTTTCTAAAGAATCTGCGTTGTATTTTCAAGAGTGGCTTATCACAATGCTTATGGACTTTAACAGTTGAAAAATAACCACATAATCAACACTCTCTTGAAATTTTTAAAACCTTATTCCGATTATGTGTCAATGGTTAACTTAATGGATCAAAGAATCAATTATCCGTCAAATAAAATCATATTGAAAATAACAAATATTTTTAACAGTGAAAAATTTAGTTCCTTACCCTTTCAAAAAACGGCGGGGAAATTTTTGAATATTATACCACTTATGGGCATATGACTCGAAAATATGTGACACAACTATGTTTCCACCCCCCCTAATTACCCGCTTGATGAATTCAAGCGCCCAATCGACTCGTTTATTTTCTAAAACTGACGTTTTTAATTTATTTATGTTTGCTGTATTCTAACATTATAAATCAAAAATAGGTGAGTAAATCAAGAGTGATACAATCCTAGGGTAAGGGCTGAAATACGAAAAATTGGCTACATTTCATAAGTTCATCTACCATACACTATATTTTTCTACATTGCGTAAATCATTCACATCAAAACGGTTTCCCGAAGCATATATCACCGTGGTTACAAAGAAGGTCTGAAGTATTGTTGACTGTGAATGAGCGTATTGCCCGCCTATTTCACTCATTTAAACGATATTTTGAGTGTTTCTTCCGCTTTTTCAACCACTTATGGACACTATACTCGACAACACGTGACACAACTATGTTCCCACCCCCCTAATTACCCGCTTGATGAATTCAAGCGCCAATATACTCGTAATAATATAGAATGGAAAGTTTACACCATAGGCTCGGGATTTGAGATATCAAACAGCGGAAACTACTAGGTTATCACAGAACTATGGGTAAGAATACGAGTGAATGGAAAATTCACGATTTCTTTGAAAACGGTCCTCATGATTAATTAACTGGCCATCGGTGATTTTATATTAAATCCCAGCATCAGAAATCAAGAATAATAGGCCTGGAGTACATACAAAGTCAAAATTGATAGTTTAATTGCCATTTTTAACAACTCCTATTCATTTCAAAAAATGGCATGACAAAATTCCAGTCTTTCATTTTGAATTGATTTACAACTTAATTATTAACAGCTTGAATTTTGCCTGGTGAATAATATTCAATAGCCCAATGCGACAGCAATAACCCAGTTTGGAGCCCCGGAAGAATACCGGAATGTAACTGAATTTTAAAAAATATCACTGTAAAAATTATTGCTAAACCTTTTTGTGGCTTTTATGTAACAAAATTATGAAATTATATTCATCTAAAGCCTCTGCCTCGCCTCTGCACACACACAGAATGCACATTTTTTAATGATTTGGTTGTGTACGATTTTCATAATTAAGATTGCATCCAAATATTAATCGAAGGCACTAAATTATGAAAGCACATACTTCTCATGATCAATATAAATTCCAGTTCCCACATTTTTTCTCATTTACACGTCCCTCTAGCCAGATTCATGCGATAATTTTTTTCCATTCCCTTTTCCATGTTGGCAGAAAAATGACCAACTCAGGCGATCATTTTCCGCGGGTACTCCATGGATGGAAATCCCATCCCTTATCCCTACACTCGACACGTCCCTTTTATCGTCGCTGAAACTATCGCTGGTGCCATCTTTCAGCAAATCAAAACGCATGTCCGCTTACAGAGATTTTTGATGCTACGCTTGGCTTTTAATTGAACGAATTTTTTTAAATACGGACAGTGACCGAATTAAAGTTGCCTCTTAAATAAACGGAATGATTTTTGGGCCTGAAGGGTAATAATTTTCACACTTACATATACTTGTTAACGATCCAAGCATCCCAAAAACTACACACTGTCTCAATAAGTTCCTCTTCAATGAGTGTCATGTATGTCTTAGCCTTCTTTTATTAATAAGTTATTAATTAGCATTTTTGTGGCTATAATTTCTAATATATTGCATGAATAATTTCAAAAAAGAGATTGAAAAAATACACTAAAAGATCCAAGAAAGTCGCAAGTGAAAAGTGAAAAAAATATGTTTAAAATCCAAAGAAAATTACCCGACTGGTTAAAATATACGAGAAATGTTAAATAATAATAAAAGTATCGGTTTCTTGCATGCTGCGGCCACTTGTGTTTCCGAAATTTTGTTGAAAAGTATCACTTGTAAGATTCCTCTTCACACTATCAGCGTTTAAAAACATGAGCCAATTAGATTTGATGTTTAGTAAACGGGCTGGTTGGGCTAATATTTTGACTCATCGGTACAGCATTTGGAAACGTGTCTTAGACGTGGCTATTGATGTGAGAACGGAACAAGCAAATGAAAAAAAGAACTAGTACGGGAATTTATCACGTGATTCAGAAAATTATGGGACGTGAGCTCATTCTTTTGAAAACCTATCGCTCTAGCCATCTCTCTGAAAGTCGAAAAAATAATCGTGTTATTCAGACATTATAATAGAACAATTTAGACTCCAATACGGCCTAACATGTACTTTGAGCATTAGGGTATCACAAAAAAGCTGAAATCATTAATTCGCAGATGTCATAAGGCAAAAAATTGTGATTGTGAATATCTTAAAAACAAATAAGACTTTTCCAATCGGATAATATAAGTGAACCCATCCAAGCGTAGATAACTCGAGTATATGCCGATTTTGCGGATACTCAAATATTTTCCATCTTCCATACTCCCGAAATATATATCTACACCATTGAGTCTAATTATTTCAAGTTAAAAAGGAAAAAATTAAATCTGCTATTTATGTATGATATTCCTTAAGCTCAAATCTCTCAACATTTTCGAGACACGACAATTTAGGATCATACGATTCTACAGTGACTTTCCATGACTGCAACAGCCTCAGAGGCAATTTGTGGAGATATTTTCGTCCAGGATACAGACACGTAAGTTCAATGTGCCATTAAACGTTAAAATAAAATTCGCCATTTTCGCACCACACTATTAAACAGATAGATAGGAGAACAAATGTGGGATATTGAACAACTCGCTAACTGATAGCACGAAATTGAAACCTTTGATATCAGCGCAGTTGCTTGAAAAGTCGAGTGTCGATAACCTTGAGGTCATCACACCATGGAGTCGAAAAGTGAAAGCAAGTCAAGATAGTTATCTTGGTGCTTTAAATGGAGCTGAAACGGCGGAGTTTCAACACAAATATTCTCAATCGATCCACCAACGAAATTCCCAATCAATGCACTGATAAGTACACTGTAACAGCAAGAGCAACAAATAATTTGAACATCTGAGTAGATTTGATACGATACAATGCCTATACGATCCCCAGCCTATGCCAATCAAAAGTTTATTGAGATTTCTATTTACCGTCTCCTCAACAACGTTTGGGTTTTAAGGGTTGACTGTAAAAAGTTCAAAATACTATCTGAGATGCCTCACCATTTAGTGTATGGGATTAAAATTATGTAAGAGCAATTGACATCCTTAAAAAATTGTACATATCCTAATCAAGAGAATGTGATAACCATACGAACACATTTTTAAGACTTTACTCTTTTTAAAATAAAAACAAAATAATCTTTCAACGCATACCCTACTTGTTTCATTACTTTACTTCTATTGAATAATTCACGCGTCTACTATATGAAAAAATCTCTTTCCTCCAGTAAATTGTAAATAGCCTATACCAGATTCAGATATTTAACACACAAAAACACGTTCTTTTATTTGTACAAGGAAACATATTATCCTAATTGGTAGAGCATTTGCATACGATCGAGGTATTCCTGGCTTTGAACACCCTCACAGAAACCTTCGAAGCACGAGGCTGTCCAGAAGTTAAATTTCAACTGAACCCGTACCCTGAAATGGTGAAATTCACTGTGTCGTAGTCCGGAGTGAGCTCTACCCTCTCAAAAACAGCATCAAACTCAGAGTTGATACAATGAGTGATGTCTAGAGTAACATCACTAGAGTTACTTAGCTGTAATAACTTATACATCACTGCGAGGAAAGAGAGAGGATGGAATACTGAAAAAATACTAATTTACCACTATTCCGTGCAAAAATAATGCAAGAATGTAAGTTTCATTTCTACAGATTTCACATGTATTTAATATAGCTTCAATAGACATTGACAACCACTTTGGAGGTACCTTTTTCATATTTTCGGCCCAAGAAATACTGTATTTGGTGTAAAACGAGAAAACCTCATCAACAAGAAAAATAAATTAGGACAAAGTATGAAAAACAATCATCAGATGCGGTTTACCATTCGGTATTCATTTAAGATTCCGTGCTTCCGAGAAGATATTTTGCACATATAACATGACTACAGTATCAGATGTAGGTATATGAAAAATTGAAATAACTTATTCGATAAGCACACCAAAGGATGAAGTTCGCCATGAAAAAATATATGACTTAGCCTGATTCGAAACCGGATCTCCCAATTGCCGGTCAGGCGTGCTAACCAGTTACACCACCAAGCCATTTTCTCAGAGCGAACTTCGGGATGGGTTTTACCGGACAAGATGTACTTAACTTTGCACCAGTGCGCGTGACTACGTACAAAGTCACTTGTTCCTGCCGTGCTTTCAATTTATTCGATGTTTATTTATTGCCACACCATTGGCCTTGGCATTTACATAGGGATGTTTATAAAATTTAACAATTTAAATGTACGCTAACATCCATGCTCTGGACGGGGGAAACCAACCAAGGCAGGGCACGAACCCGCGACCTTCAGCTTAGCAGGCGAGTAAGTTTATCTTTAATTGGATTATTTTATCTAGCATCTATCATAAAATCGTCTATCGCGTGTTCTAGCAGCGACTCGATGGGCAGCATGCAAATAATTTAATCATCGCTTCCTCTGCCAAAGCCAAGAAGATTATGTATTTCACGTCAAAACAGCAGAATCCGCCTTGCCACTAAATCGCGCCGTTCGCTTGCCTCCCAACCAACCCCCACTGAATCCATGAACGGCTTTCACGACGCTAATACGTGTATCGGTAGATCACCGATAAAAAAACGAGGGATTAGAGCCGAACGGGTGTTCAAATATTTTCAAAATTAAAGAATATCGCCCGTGTTCGGGCTGCTGCGAATTTCATGAGAGCGACCAGATCCACGAGGGAATGACGGCTTAATTCAGCGTGTACGGGATTAATTTCCCGAACGCTTCCAAGAGATAAGTTATTGCTGTTCGGACGACCAAATGTGAGGCTGCATTAAATGAATACGTCACGTACCCTTCGGGAAAGTATAAATAATACTTCAATAACCGCGCGCGGAACTTTAATGAAATACGAAATAATAAAAATTTCGAACGCGATATTATTTTATTTTTTTAAATACCAAGATTGACTGATGTTCGCGAGGCGTTTTTAATTTTAATTTTCCCAAAGCCTTATTAATCAAAATCGTGGGATGACGGCACGAAAAACAGCCGGAGCGCGTCTATAAATCCGTCCATAGATGCCTTTCATGTTTGAAAGTAGGGGTTATAACGGCCGCAGAAAAAAAAATCGAGGAAAAATGTGAATTCCAAAATTATGGCTTTTTAGCCATCCAATATGCTTCATAATATTGCGGTGGATAAAAAAAAGAGGAGGGAAGCCGACAGCCCAGTGCAATTTTGTTTGTGCATGAAAAAACCGGGCATTCAATAGCTCTTGCTACAAGATATTCTATGGACGACAGCTTATAACTAGCCTATAGAAATACAGGACAATGGCATGGAAATTTCGGTTACGTCCGCCGGAAAGGATTTGTTGAAACCAATCGCTCGAGGGAAACTGATGCATAATAATTATTTCAAGGAGTATTGATTGATTAACAATAACCATAATATTACTCTACAAGCACAAAAAGGCAAATATAAAAGATAATTTTGTTGAATATACAGCATATGTTGCAGAAACGAGGAAAATTGGATATTTTGATAAAATATTTCATGCGATATATTAAAAAATCCTCTATTGCGTATTGTCCTAAAAATATGGCTTATAATTAACCTTCAGAAATAAAAGACAATGGCTTGAATATTTATCAACGTCCACCGTAAAAGATTTGTTGTAACAAAAAAATGACTGCAATAAGGATAATTTTTGGCAGATTTGCATCCTACATTATAGAAGAATAATGGAACGTATACTCGGAATAAATATTTGGCGGAAACTTAAACATATCCTCTAGTGCTTATTGTTCAAAATAAGAGTATTAAAATTTATTGAAACATTGAGATACAATATTCCCCAAATGAAACTTGTAATTTTACTCAGGTTGAAATGCCACCTTATCGTCTGATAAAATCATACGATACTGTGACATCAGAAGCCGCAGTTAATTAAAAGATATGTTTGTTAAATATTGCACCTCATAATTAAATTTTTGACAACGCTTTCTCCATCTCACTAGCATACTTGGATTCTATATATGGTTGAACATGCATGGATTCCTATTTGCCCTAAAGTTCTTGACATCTGAGTGAAATCTCAGAAGAACCAGAATAATCCAGTTAATTGTAAGCACTGATTGTAATATCCCAAAAGTGTAGGTAACACGAATACCCACCAACGGGTAGGTACTCGAAAACGTCAAACAGGCGATGAAAACACTTATTACGGTAATATTTTCCAATAAGCGATAGTTAGTTCATATATCACTATTACAATATGCCTACTAACTAAGTGATTCAACCCAGAGATTGGTACGTCTAGGTGAGGGTATAACTCACCCCATACTGAGCTACAGGCGTGTAAATGTCACACATTGAGCGTAGGGCAGGGGATCTATGAACCACCTCACACTTCGAGGCTTTTGCTTGATGTATCCGATGGCTTCTCTCGGGATTCGAGCCCTTCGAAATCCTTTATGAAATAGCGAGGTTGGAAGGAACTATTTCAAAATCTGGACTTAACCTGCTACATGGGAAGGAACCATTACAAATTCAAAATTAAGCTCAAGAAGCAAAAAAAAAGAGAAATTTTGAAAGAAAACCTTCCTGCATAGTGGAATAATGGAGTGGAATGACCTACCTGAAGATATTTTAAAGATCTTCCCCGCAAATTCTGATACTTTTAATTTTAATAAATTGATGCAGAGTAAATGTTCATCAATTCTTGGTTGATAATATCTTTACTTATCGTGGAAAGTTCTTGGTTTGGTTTAACCTTCATTATTTATATGATATTCGAATTAATGCATTTTTTATACTATGGGTGTATTTTTTTCTGTCAGTGTTGCTGTCTCTTTACTTTGTTCTTTGGTGGACACAATTTTCATTTATTTATTTGAATCTCATGCCGACACCTGGCTATACTCTACCAGGAGCAATATAAAAAAAAAACGGTCAAACCTCTGG